>NW_023660440.1:262818-271653 GCF_015228065.2 Penaeus monodon | reverse complement strand
CCAAAAAAATCATAAAATATCCCCTTTTTTTTTTTTTTTTTTTTTTTTTTTTTTTTCCCCAAAAAAAAAATTACCTTTTTTCCCCCCCTTTTTTTTTTTTTTTTTTTTTTTTTTTTTTTTTTTTTTTTTTTTTTTTTTTTTTTTTTTTTTTTTTTTTTTTTTTTTTTTTTTTTTTTTTTTTTTTTTTTTTTTTTTTTTTTTATTTTTTTTTTTTTTTTTTAAAAAAAAAACCCCTTTTTTCATTTTTCTTTTTCATTTTTTTTTTTTTAAAAAAAAATTTTTTAAAAAAAAGTTTTTTTTCTTTTTTTTAAAAAATTTTTGGGTTAAATTAAAAATTTTAACATTAAAAAAAAATTGCAATTAAAAATTGGGGGGGGGGGGGGGGGGGGGGGGGGGGGTTTTTTTTTTTTTTTTTTTTTTTTTTTTTTTTTTTTTTTTTTTTTTTTTTTTTTTTTTTTTTTTTTTTTTTTTTTTTTTTTTTTTTTTTTTTTTTTTTTTTTTTTTTTTTTTTTTTTTTTTTTTTTTTTTTTTTTTTTTTTTTTTTTAAAATATATAATTTTAATTATAAATTTAATAAAAAAAAAATAAAATATAAATTTTCAAAAATTTTTTATTTATTTTATCCTTTTTTTGAAATAAAAATAATTTATAAAAATTATTAAATAAAATAAAATTTTAAAATCAAAAATTTTTAAAAAAATTTCAATTTAAATATTCAAAAATATATTTTAATTTTGGTTTTTTTAAATTTGAATAATTTTTTTAAAAATTTTTTTAAAATAAATTAAAAAAAATTTTTAAAAATTATAATATTAAATATAATATATAAATTTTATATTTTTTATTAATTATTATTTTCATATCATTTTTTTTTTTTTAAATTTTATCATCATTTTTTAAATTATTTAGATTTGAATTTTCTTTTTTTCAAATTAAAATTTTTTTAAACCTTTTAATAAAAACAATTTTCCTAACCCTTTTTCATTTTTTTTCTTTAATTATTTATATAAAATTTTAATTTATTCTAAATTTTTCCATTATTATTTTTATATATTTTTTAAATTTATATATTAAAAAATTTTTAATTTAATTTTTAAATTTAAATTAAAAACAAAAAAATATTTTAAAAATTTTAAATATTAAATAATAAAAAATTTATTTTAAAAATTAAATTTTAATTTTATATTAGTTAAAAAAATATTTTTAATAATACAATAAAAATAATAAAAATAAAATAATAATAATAATAATAATAATAATAATATAAATAAATAATAATAATAATTTTTAATAATGATTTTAATAATTAATAATTAATAATATAAAAAAAATAAAAATTTGGATTTATTTTTTCCAAATAATCGTAATTTTAATTTTTAAATTTTATTATAATAAAGTAATTTAAAAATAATAAAAATCAAAAAATATTTATTAAATATTAAAATATATTTATTGTTTTATTTAAATTTATTTTTTTTATGTTTTTTTAAAAAATTCCCTTTTATTATTTTTATTTTATCTTTTTTAATATATCAAAAAATTTTAAATATAAAATCATTTTTTAAACAAAAATATTTTCAATTTTTCTTATTTAATTATTTTTTTTCTTTTTTTAAAATTATTTTTGCAATTTTTAAAACAAAAATATATAAAATAACAATAAAATAACAATAAAACATTTTTTAAAATTATTATATTTTATTAATTATTATTTATTAGAATTTTTCGTTTAATATTTTTTTGAAAATTTAATACAAAAAAATAATAAAATAATAAAATAAAAAAAAAAAAAATAAAAAAGAATAAAAATAATAATATAATAATAATTATAATAATAATAAAAAAGAATAAAAAATAAAATAATAATAATAAAATAAAAAATTATAATATAATAATTTATTATTATTATTAATAATTTAAAAAATAAAATTTTTTATTAATTAAATTAATTTTTTTCATAATAATAATTTTTAAAATAAAATTAATATATTAATAATATAAATGTTTAAATTTATAAAATAAATCTCAAATTTTATCAAAATTTCTTTATTCCATTTTATCCTTTTGCAGTTTAAATAATTTTGGAATTTTTACTTTTTAAAAAACCCTTAAAAATTTCCAAAATAATGGGAAAAACAAAAAAAACTCATTTTAATTTTTAAAAAAATATTTCGTAGATTTTTTCATAATTACTTTTACTAAAAAAAAATGAAAATAATATAATTATACAATAATAAAATTAAAACAATATAACATATTAAAACATTTTAAATTTTTAATATTATTATTATTATTTTTGGGATTATTACAGTTATAATATATTTTTGGCAAAAATATAATAAAAAAAAAATAATAATAAAATAAATAAAATAAGAAATAATAAAATAATAATAATAATAAAAATATAATATAAAAATTTTTTTTAATAATAAAAAAATAATTTTTAAATTTTTTTTAAATTATTAAATTATTATTATATTATATTATTATTTATTATTTTAATTTTTAAATTATAAAAATAATAAAAATAATAAAATAAATAATAATATAATAATAATAAAATAAAAAATAATAATAATAATAATAATTTATAAATTAATAAATTAAAATATAAAATTTAAAAAATTTTTTTATTATTTTTTATTTTTTTTAATTTTAATTATTTTTTAAAAAATTTTAAATAAAATTACAAAATATAAAAATTTTTAAAAAAAAACTCAAATTACCCAAAATTTTTTTTTATTTTTCCTAATTCCCCTTTTCTTTTTTTTGAATTATTTTTTACCCCAAAAAAAAAAAAATTAAAAATTATAAAAATTTAAAAAAACCTTTTGGATTATTCAAAAAAATTTTTGTTAATTTTTTGATAACATAAAAAATTTTAATAATAAAAAATCATATAATTTTAAAATCATTTATCCTTTTAACATTTTTTTTATCTTTTTTTATTATATTTTTTATTCTTTTGTACTTTTTTTGTTTTTGGGAATTTAAAATAAAAAAAATATAATAATAAAATAAAAAAAAAATAATAATAAAATAAAATAATAATAAAATAATAAAATAAATAATTTTTTAAATTTTTTTAAAAATTTAAATTAATTAATAATTTTTATGTTATAATAATTTTTTAAAATTTAAAAATATAAAAAATATAATAATAAAAAATAAAAAATAAAAAAGAATATTATAAAAATTATTAAAATTTTAAATTATAAATGTTTTTTTTAAACCTCTTTTGTATATAAAAATTTTGGTAATTATTCATTTTAAAAATATTTCCCAAAAACATCAAAAATCAAAAAAGTTTTATAATTAAAATAATTTTTGAATTTTTTTTAAAAAAGGATAATTTTAAAATTTTTAATAATAAATAAAATGAATTAACTTTTAAAATTAACAAATATTAATTTTTTTATTTTATATTATTATTCTAAATAATATAATTTTTAAATAAAATAAAAAATAATTTTAAAAAAATAAAATTTTAAAAAAAAAAAAAAATTAAAAAAAAAATATAAAAAATAAAAATTTTTAAAATAATAATAAATTTTAATATTAATAAATTTTAAAAAATTTTTTATTTTTTTTACCCTAATTTTTTCATATTATACGTTTGTAATTATTTTTTTCCCCTAAAAATTCCAAAAAAGAAAATCGAAAAAAATATTTTAGATATCAAAAAGGCTATATTTTTTATTTTCCCTTTTTATTTGGGGTTATTTTCTTTAATTTTTTTTTAAATTTAAAAAAATCTTTTTTACATATTTTATATTTTTAAAATAATTTAAATTTAATTCTTTATATTTTATAATTAATATCATTATTTTTTTTTAATTAATAATAATTTTTTTCAATTTTTTTAACATTATTTTTAAATTTTAATAAAATAAAAAAACAAAAAAAAATTTAATAATAAAAAAAAAAAATAATAAAATACAATATAATAAAAATAATAAATATTAAATATTATTTAATATCAAATTTTAAAAATTTTTAAAATTCAAAAAATTTTTTTCTTTTTATAATTAAATTTTTTATTTTTTATTTTTATAAAATTTTTTTGAAAATAAAAAGGAATAAAATAGAATAAAAAATTTAAAAATATTTTATTTTTTTTTTAAACTTTTAATTATTTTTTTTACATTTTTTTTTTTTAATTATAATAAAAAAATTTTTAATATAATAATAATAATTGAAAATAATAATATAATATAATAATAATAATTAAAATTAAAAATAATTTTAAAATATAATATTAATAACACTTTTTTAAAAAATTTTTTTTTTAATTATTATTTTTATATTAATGTTTAAAATAAAAAAAATAATTAAATAACAAAAATAAAAAAATAATAATAAAATTATTTTTTTTAATTTTTTTTTAATAAATTTTTAATTTTTAAATTAAAAAAAATTTTTTTTTAATATTATTTTTAAATGTTATCCAAAAATTTTCTATTCATTTACTATTATTTCATTTTTAATTTTAATTATTATCATTATTCCCAAAAAAAAAATATAAGAAATGAAAAAATTTTTGAATAAAAATTTTAAAAAAAAAAAATTTTAAATTTTTTTTAAAATTTTTTAAAATATTTTTTTTTATAATAAATAAAAATTTTTTTATAAATTTTATTTTTCAATAATAATATAAAATATAATAATGAATAATAATTTAATTATTTGAAATTTTAAACATAAATTTTTTAAATTTTTTATTAAAATTTTTTTCATTATAATATATTTTTGGAATATACAAAAAAAAAAATAAAAATGAAATAAAAAAAATAAAAAAAACTATTTTAATAATATTTAAAATTTATTTTTAATTTTTGTTTTTTGGAAATTAATTATTTTTTAAAAAAAAATAACCCTTTTAAAAATATAAAATTAATAATAATAAAAATATATATTATAAAAATATTATACATTTTTTAAAACTTATTATTTTTTATTGTTATTAAAAATTTGAATATATAATATAAAAATGAAATATGAATAAAAAGTTTTTAAAAAAATAATTTTCCTTTTTATTTTATTCTTTTTTTTATTAATTTTTGTTTTTTTATTAAAATAAAATGAAATTGTTAAAAATCATAAATAATCATATTATCAAAATTTTATTTTATCATATTAAATTTTTAATTTTAAAATTAATATATATCATTATTAAATAATATATTTTTTTATTTAATTAATATATAAATTTTTAAATATATAAAAAAAAAAAAAAAAGGAAATAATAATATAAAAATATTTATAATAATTAATTATTATAATATTATTTTTTTTTTTTTAAATTTTTAAATTTTTAAATTATATTATAAAAATATAATATAAAAAAATAAATTAAATATATAATATTTAAATATAATATTTAATTTTATTAAATATATATAATTATATTTTAATATATATAATAAATAATATATATATATATAATATTATAATATTTTTAATATTATATATATATAATATTTTTTAAAATTATATATAATATATTTAAATATATATAATATAAAATTAAATATTTTAAAATATATATAAAATTATTTATACTTTAATATATAAAATATATATAATATAACAAAAATATTATATTTAATATTATATATTAATATATATTTAAAATTTATATATAATATATATATATTTATATATAAAATAATATATTAATAAATATATATATATATATAATATTATATATATATTTTATCTTATTTATTTTATTTTAAATATTTTTAAATTATATGATTATATTTTTTTTAATTATTATATATATATTATAAATAATATTTTTAATTTTATTATATTTTATTTTTTTTTTTTATGTATTAAAAATGTTATGTTTATATGTTTTTTAAAAATATATTTTTTATATATTATATAATATTTTATATTATTTATTTTTTATAATATTAATATATATATTTATCTTTTTTTTAAAAATATATATTTTATATTATATATATTTAATATATATATATATTAATATATTAATGTATATATTGTATATGCATATGTAAATATGCATATGTATAATTGTGTATATATATATATTATTATATTATATTATATAATATATAATATATATATTATTATTATATTAAATAAATTGAATATTTTTAAATATAATATGTAATTGTATGAATGT
This sequence comes from Penaeus monodon, assembly GCF_015228065.2. NCBI lineage: Eukaryota > Metazoa > Arthropoda > Malacostraca > Decapoda > Penaeidae > Penaeus > Penaeus monodon. The sequence goes on along the minus strand of NW_023660440.1, from coordinate 265,496 downwards.
ATATATAGTAGTCCCTAAACCAAACCCAAACAAACCCAAACCTACTAAGCCAAACCCAAAAACTAACAAAAAACCCCCCAAACCAACAAAATCTAATCAAAAACCAAACCCCAAACCTTCCCAAAACTAACCCAAAACCAAACCAAAACCTAACCCAAAACCCAAACCCAAAACGTAACCCAACCCAACCCAAAACCTATCCAAAAACATAACCCAAAATTAACCAAAACCTAACAAAAAAACCAACCAAACCAAAACCTAAACCAAAACCGAAACCTAACCCAAACAAAAACCCAAACCTACCTAAACCTAATTTAAAACCAACCCCAACTAACCCAAAACCAAACCTAAACAAACCGAAACCTAACTAAACTTAACCAAACCTAATTTAACCAAACCCTTTAAAACAAACCCCAAACCAAAACCAAAAATCAAAATGAAATTAACCCAAACCAAACCCAAACCTCCCAAAAAAATCCCTTTAAATTTTTACCCCAAAACCAACCCAAACTAACCCAAACCTGCCCAAAACCTAACCCGAACCTAACCTAAACCACCAAAACCTAACCAAACCCCAAACCTAAACCAAACCCAAACCAAACTTAAAACTAACCCAAACCTAAAGTAAACCAAAACCCAATCAAACCCCCAAAAACCTAACGCAAACCAAACCCAAAACCCCCCAAAACCAAAAAACTAACCAAAAACCAAAACCAAAACCAAAAAACCCAAAAACCCAAGACAAATCAAAACCTTTTCCCTAACCCAAAAAAACCTAACCAAACCCAAATTTAAACCCTAAACCTAAGGAAAAAACAAAACCCAAAAACCAAAACTCAAAACCCTAACCAAAAACCCCTAACCCAAAAGTCCCAAAACGTAACCCAAAATTTAAACCCCAAAACCAGAAAAACCCAAAACCTAAACAAAACCCAAAACCCTAACCTAACCTAAGGAAACCAAACCAAAACCCTAACCAAAACCTAAACAACCTAACCAAAAACCTAACCCAAACCTACCTAAACCAAACCCAAAAACCAAACTAACCCTATCAAAAAATCTAAAATAAACCTACCAAAAAAACCTAACCCAAATGACCCAAACCCCAAACCCCAAAACCCCTAACCAAAAACCCCCCAAAAGCAACCCAAACCTACCAAAACCCAAACCTAAACCTAAAAAAAAACGTAACCCAAACCAACCACACCTAATCCAAGCAAACCCGAAACGAAACCCCAAACCCAAACCTAACGAAAAACCTAACCAAACCCAACCCCAAAACCTGACCCAAACCTCCCCTAAACCTAACCCCAAACCAAAACCTAAACCAACCCCAAACCAAAACCAACGACCAAAAACCAAACCCAAAATAATAAAAATTAAACCAAAACCCAACCCCAAATTAACACTAATATACCCAAACCAAACCCAAAACCAAACCTAACCAAAACCCAAACCCAACCCCAAACCCAAAACCTAACCTAAACCTAACCAAATCTAACCCAAACCTCCCCCAAAACCTAACAATCCAAACCAAAAACCAAAACCCAAAACCCAACCTAAACCAAAACTAAACTACCCTTAAGAAAACCAAAACCCTAACCTAAACCTATCCAAAAACCTAACCAAAACCAAACCACACCTAACCAAACCCCTACCCAACCAAACCTAAACCTATTTTTAAACATATCCCTAAACCTATTCAAAACCAAACCCAAATAATCCTAAACCTCCCCAAAAACCTAGCAAAAACCTAAATAAAAGGGTATCCTTGTTTTTTGAAAAGTAACGTAACCTAATATTAATATATATAATATATAAAATAATATATTTTATTTTTATAATAAAATATTTTATGTGGTGTGTGTGTTTTTGTGGGGTTTTGTGTGTGTGTGTGTTTGTGTGATTTTTCTGTGTATGGTGTGTGTGTTATATAAATATAGTATATAGGGGCTGATAGATAGGAATTATTTTATATACTTTATAACAACACACACACACACACACCACCACACAACACACCAACACACACAAAAAATATAAATATATATATATAATATATTATATTTTATTTTGTAAAATATATATATAAAATTAAAGTATATATAATTATATTATATATATAATTATATATTTTTTTTAAAAATTTTCCCGTTTTAGAATATTTATATATTGATATATATAATATATATATATAATATATATATATATATATTATTATATATATTATGAATATAGATTAAATAAAAAAACATAAATATTAAATATAATATAAATATATATTATATAATATATATTTATATATAATTAATATTATATGCGTAATATATAATGTATAGTTTGATATTTGATTATAAGGTAATAAAAGAAAAAGTAGATAGATAGATGGATATAGATATAGATTGGTATAAATACCCACATTCATATTATTTTTATCTCACTCGTATCTTTTTCTAAATCATATGTGTGTTTGAAATGTGTATATTTCAAGACACACATACACACACCACACACAGACACACACCACACGACACACACACACACACACACCACACACACACACAACACACACACATATTTTAATATATAATATATTATAATATATATATATAAAATATTTTTTTATATATATTATATATAAAATATATATTTATATAAATATATATATATTTTATAAT
>NW_023660440.1:252818-255318 GCF_015228065.2 Penaeus monodon | reverse complement strand
CTCATATATATTATATATATATACATAAATATATTATACTTCTATATATATAATATCATCTATATATCTTAGTTACGTTACGTTTGCAAAAAGCAAGGAACCTTATATTTAGGTTTTCTGCTAGGTTACGGTGAGGATTAATATATGGAATTGTTTTTAGGATTGGTTTAGGATTGTTTAAGATAGGTTTAGGTAAGTTTAGGATCGGTTTAGGTAGGTGTAGGTTGAGGTTAGGAGTTTAGTTTAGGATAGGTTTAGGTTAGTTTTAGGTTTTTCTTAGGATATGGTTTTAGGTTAGGTTTACGTTAGGTTTTCGGTTAGGTTTGTGTTGGATTTAGGTTACGTTTGGGTTAGATTTGGGTCGGTTCAGTTCGGTTTTGGGTTGGGCTTGGTTAGGTTTAGGTAGTTTAGGTAGGTTTTGGCTTAGTTTTGTGTAGGTTTAGGTTAGGTTAGGTTAGGCTTGTGTAGTTTGGGGTTTAGTTTAGGTTGGGAATGGTTTGTGTTAGGTTTGGTTAGGTTAGGTAGGTTTGGGTTTAGGTATAGTAGGTTGGGTTAGGTTTCCCTGTTTGGTTTGGGTTACTTTCGGTTATGCTTGATTAGTTTAAGGTTCGTTTTGGGTTAGGTTTTGGGTTAGGTTTAGGTTAGTTTGGGTTAGGTTTCGTTTAGTTTTGGGTTAGGTTTAGGTTAGGTTTGGGTTTGGTTTTGGATAGATTTGGATTAGGTAGGTTATGGTTAGGTTTAGGTTAGGTTTGAGTTCGTTTTGGTTGGTTTTGGGGGGGGGGGGGGTTAGGTGGTAGTTAGTTTTTGGGTCGGTTTGGTTTAGGTCTAGGTCGGTTTTGGGTTAGCTTTGGGTTCGGTTTAGGTGGTTTGGGGTTAGGGTTTTTAGGTTTTGGTTTGGCTTCTGTTGGGTTCAGTTTTGGTTCGTTTTTGGTTACTTTGGTTCGGTTTAGGTGGTTTTGAGTTAGGTTTAGTTATTTTCGGTAGGTTTAGGTTAGTGTTTGGGTTAGGCTGGTTAGGTTTTGGTTTGTATAGGTTCGATTTTAGGCTCGTTTGGGTTATGTTTAGGTTTAGGTTTAGGTTAGGTTTGGATTTAGGTTTGGGTTTATGTTTGGGTTAGGCTTAGGTTACCTTTGGGTTAGTTTGGGTTAGGTTTTAGGTTAGGTTTTGGGTTAGGTTTGGTTTGGGTTTTAGGTTTGGTTTGGGTTTAGGTTTGGTTTGGGTTAGTTTGGGTAGTTTAAGGTTAGGTTTAGGTTAGGTTTGGGTTAGGTTTAAGTTAGGTTTAGGTTAGGTTTGGGTTTAGTTTGTGTTAGGTTTGAGTTAATTGTTTGTTAGGTTTAGCTTAGGTTTGGACTAGGTTTGTGTTAGGTTTAGGTTAAGTTTGGGTTATGTTTAGGATAAGTTTTAGATTCAGGTTTAGGTTAGTTTGAGTTAGGTTTTGGGATAGGTTTTGGGTTAGGTTTAGGCCCACATATCTATCTGTACATATTCATACATATATACATATTCTATATATAACAAATATATATATATATTCTATATATATATATATATATGATTATCTATATAGATATATAATATCATATACATATACAATATATACATATGCATATATGTACATATGCATATAACACATATATGCCTATACAAATATATATATATAATTATATATATATATATATAGATATATAGATATATATCTATCTATGTCTATTATATATATACTTATATCTATATATCTATATATATATATAATATAATATATATATTATATATCTATATAGTATATATATTTATATATATAATATATATATGTATATATATATATACATGTATTATAATATATATATAACATATATATATATGTATATATAGGTATTATATGTATATGTTGTATCAATATGTGTATATTATATATATATACATATTTCATTTATATATTGTGTATATATATACATATATTATTTTATATATATATATATAATACTATATATATATATGTATATATATATTATATATTATAAAATTTTACTATATATATATATATATATATATATATATATATATTTTATATATAATATATATATATGCATCTCTCTCTCTCTCTCTCTACTCTCTAATATATATTATATATACTATAAAGATATGTATGATTTTATACTTATACATATACATACACATATATAAATATATATACATACATCTATATACATATATATACATATATATATATAGATATATAGTATATATACATATATATCTATATATTATATATATATAGTATATATATTATATATATAAAATTATATATATATATATAAAAACCCTATATATCCATATATATACATATATATAAATATATATGCATATATATACATATATGTACATTATATACAATACATATATAGATATATATCAATATTACATATATATACATTTTTTTTTTTTTTTTTTTTTTTTTTTTTTTTTTTTTTTTTTTTTTTTTTTTTTTTATTTTTTTTTT
>NW_023660440.1:238053-245553 GCF_015228065.2 Penaeus monodon | reverse complement strand
GTATGTATGTAAATATATATTATCATTATTATTATTATTATTATTATCATTATCATTATTATTATTTTTACTGGTAGTATAATTGTAAAAATAATTATTATAACAGTAATAATTTCAGTAATAATGATATTAATTAAAATAATGATATAAATCATTATTTATAAAAACGTTATTATTGTTATTATTATTGTTATTAATATTATTATTGTAGTTGTTATTAGTATAGATGTAAAAACATATATTATACCTGCTATAATTGCAATAATAATGATAAAAATTGCAATAATGATGATAATAATTGAAATAATGATGATAACAATGATGATAATGATGATAATGATGATAATGATGATGATAACGATAATAATGTTAATAATCATGATAATAATGATGATAATAACAGGAATTGTGTCCATATATAATTAAAAAGAATAGGAAAAAAAATCCAAAAAGTCAAAAAAGCGGCAAAATCTAGCGAAATATAGACTTTTGAGAGTAGACTGCAAAGGATGTTTTTTCCATTCATTTCATGATTATGGCAATTAATAGGTTAATAATGATAATAATTACCAGAATTTTAATAATCATGACAATAATGATCATAAAATTGAGAATGAAGAGAATTTGGATAACATTTGGTGATTATTGATATTATTATCATTATTATTATCATTATTATCATTATTATTATTATTATTATTATCATTATTATTATTATTATTATTATTGTTATTATTATTATTTTATTATTATTATTATTATTATTATTGTTATTATTATTATTATTACTTTAATTATTAGTATTTTTGCCAAAAAATATATTATAACTGTAATATCAGCAATAGTAATAATAATAAGTATAATTATAATAATACTAATTGTTATAATATTGTTATTAATATTATTATTATTATTATTATTATTATCATTATTATTATTTTTACTGGTAGTATAATTGTACAAATAATTATTATGACTAATAATTACAGTAATAACGATAATGATTTAAATAATGATATAAATAATTATTATAAAAACGTTATTAAAATTATTATTATTGTTATAACTATTATTATTGTAGTTGTTATTAGTATAGATGTAAAAATATATATTATAACTACAATAATTGCTATAATAATGATAATAATTGCAATAATGATGATAATGATGATCATGATGATGATAACGATAATAATGATGATAATCATGATAATAATGATGATAATAACAGGAATTGTGTCAATATATAATAAAATAAAAAGTAAAAGAAAAAAAAATCCTAAAGTCGAAAAAGCGGCAAAATCTCCCTTTTGGGAGTAGACTCCAAAATGACGTTTTTTCCATTCATTTGATGATTCTGGAAATTATTAAGGTAATAATGATAATAATTACCAGAATTCTATTAATCATGACAATAATGATAATAAAAGTAAGAATGAAGTTAATTATGATAACATTTGATTTTTATTATCACTATTATCATTATTATTATCATTATTATCATCATTATTATTATTATTATTATTATTATTATTATTATTATTATTATTATTATTATTATTAATATTTTTATTATTATTACTTTGATTATTAGTATTATTGCCAAAAAATATATTATAACTGTAATAATAGCAATAATAATAATAATAAGTATAATTATAATAATACTAATTGTTATAATATTGTTATTAATATTGTTATTGTTATTATTATTATTTTTATTTTTACTTGTAGAATAATTGTAAAAATGATTATTATAACAGTAATAATTAAAGCATTAACGGTATTAATTAAGACAATGATATAAATAATTATTATAAAAACGTTATTATTGTTATTATTATTGCTATTACTATTATTAATGTAGTTTTTATTAGTATAGATGTAAAAATATATATTATAACTGCAATAATTGCAATAATAATGATAATAATTGCAATAATGATTATAATAATTGCAATAATAATGATAATGATGATGATAATCATGATAGTGATGATAATGATGATGATAACGATAATAATGATTAAAATCACGATAATAATGATGATAATAACAGGAATTGTGTCCATATATAATAAAAAAAAGGTAAAAGAAAAAAATTTAAAAGTTGAAAAAGCGGCAAAATCTAGCGAAATATAGCCTTTTAAGAGAAGACTCAAAAATGACTCTTTTTCCATTCATTTGATGATTCTGGAAATTATGATATTAATTATCAGAATTCTTTAATCATTACAATAATGGTGATAAAATTGAGAATAAAGAGAATTTGGATAACATTTTCTGATTATTAATATTATTACTATTATCATTATTATTATCATTATAATAATAATAACAATAATAATAACAATAATAATAATAATAATAATAATAATAATAATAATAATAATAATAATAATGAAAATCATTATTATTATTATTATTATTATTATTATTATTATTATTATTATTATTATTATTATTTTATATTATTATTATTATTAATTTAATTATTAGTATTATTGCTAAAAAATATATCATAATTGTAATAATAGCAATAATAATAAGTATAATTATAATAGTACCAACTATTATAATATTAATGTTAATATTATTATTGTTATTATTATCATTATTATTATTTTACTGGTAGTATAATTGTAAAAATAATTATAATAATAGTAATGATTAATGTAATAACGATTTTAATTAAAATAATGATATATATAATTATTTTAAAAACTTTATTATTGTTATTATTATTGTGGTTACTATTCTTATTGTAGTTGTTATTCGTATAGATGTAAAGATATATATTATAACTGCAATAATTACAATAATAATGATAATAATTACAATAATTATGATAATAATTGCAATAATGATGATAAAGTTGATGATAATGATAATAATGATGATAATGATGATGATAACGATAATAATGATGATAATCATGATAATAATGATGATAATAACAAGAATTGTTTCCATATGTAATAAAAAATGTAAAAGAAAAAAAAAATAGCGCGTCAAAAAAGCGGTAAAATCTAGCGAAATATAGCCCTGTGAGAGTAGACTCCAAAATGACTTTTTTTCCATTCATGTTATGATTCAGGCAATTATTATTGTAATAATGATAATAATTACCAGAATTCTATTAATAAGAATAATAATGATAAAAGTGAGAATAAAGAGAATTTGGATAACATATGATGATGATGACAATGATGATGATGATTATTATTATTATCATCATTATTATCATTATTATTATTATTATTATCATTATTATTATTATTATTATTATTATTATTATTATTATTATTATTATTATTATTATTATTATTACTTGAATTATTAGTATTATTGCTAAAAAATTTAATATAACCCTAATAATAGCAATAATAATAATAATAATAAGTATAATTATAAAAATACTAATTGTTATAATATTGTTATTAATATTATTATTGTTATTATTATCATTATTAATATTTTTAATGGTAGTATAATTGGAAAAATAATTATTATAACAGTAATAATTACAATGATAACGATATTGATTAAAATAATAATATAAATAATTATCATAAAAATGTTATTATTATTATTATTATTTTTATTACTATTATTATTGTAGTTAATATTAGTATAGATGAATATATTATAACCGCAATAATTGCAATAATAATGATAATAATTGAAATAAAGATAATATCAATTGCAATAATGATGAAAAGGATGTGATAATGATGATAATGATGATGATAATGATAATAAAATGATGATAATGATGATAATGATGATGATAACGATAATGATGTTGATAATCATGAAAATAATGATGATAATAACAGGAATTGTGTCCATATATATATGGAAACATTTCCTGTTATTATCATAAAAAAGGTAAAAGAAAAAAAAATCCGAAAAGTCGAAAAAGCGGAAAAATCAAGCGAATATATAGCCTTTTGAGAGAGGACTCCAAAATGACGTTTCTTCCATTCATTTGATGAGGATTTTTTTTCTTTTACCTTTTACCTTTGTTTTATGATAATGATGATAATGATGACGATAACAATAATAATGATTTTAATCATGAAAATTTATTTATTTTTACATCTATACTAATAACAACTACAATAATAATAGTAACAAGGATAATAATAAAAACAATAACGCTTTTATAATAATTATTTATATCATTATTTTACTTAATATCGTCATTACTGTAATTATTATTGTTATAATAATTATTTTTACAATTATACTACCATTAAAAATAATAATGATAATAATAAAAATAATAATATTAATAACAATATTATAACAATTAGTATTATTATAATTATACTTATTATTATTATTATTGCTATTATTGCAGTTATAATATATTACTTGGCAATAATACTAATAATTTAAGTAATAATAATAATAAATATAATAGTAGTAGTAGTAGTAGTAATAATAATAATAATAATAATAATAATAATAATAATAATAATAATAATAATAATAATGATAATAATAATTCTAATAATAAAATGATCAATAATCATCAAATGTTAACCAAATTCTCTTTATTCTAATTTTTATCATCATTATTGTCATGATTAATAGAATTCTGGTAATTATTATCATTATTACCCTAATAATTGTAAGAATCATCAAATGAATGGAAAAAAACATCATTTTGGAGTCTACTCTCACAAGGATATATTTCGCTAAATTTTGCCGCTTTTTCGACTTTTGGGATTTTTTTTCTTTTACCTTTTTTATTATATATGGACACAATTCCTGTTATTATCATCATTATTATCATGATTATCATCATTATTATCGTTATCATCATCATTATCATCATTATCATCAATGTCATCATCGTTATCATCATTATTGCAATTATTATCATCATTATTGCAATTATTATCATTATTTTTGCAATTGTTGCAGTTATAATATATATCTTTCCATCTATACTAATAACAACTACAATAATGATAGAAATAACAATAATGATAACAAAAATAACGTTTTTATAATAATTATTTATACATTTTAAAAATTAATATCGTTATTAATGAATTATTACTGATATAATAATTATTTTTACAATTATACTACCAGTAAAATAATAATAATGGTAATAATAACAATAAGAATATTAATAACAATATTATAACAAGTACTATTATTATAATTATACTTATTATTATTATTATTGTTATGATTACAGTTATAATATATCTTTTAGCAATAATACTAATAATCAAAGTAATAATAACAATAATAATAATAATAATAAATAATAATATAATTTTATAATATATATATTAATAAATATAATATAATAATAATAATATAATAATAATAATATAATTATCAAATTTATTAATAATATAATAATATAAATTAATAATAATAATAATGATAATAATATAATGAAATAATGATATAATATAGTAATAATATTAATATTCATCTAATGTTATGCCAAATTCTCTATTCTCACGTTGTCATCATATTGTATAATTAATAGAATTGGTAATATAATCATTATTACCAATAATTGCAAATCATCAAATGAATAGATGAAATCATTTGTAATATCTCAAAAGCTATATTCGATAGATTTCCGCTTTGACTTTGATTTTTTCTACCTTTTATATTATGACAAATTCCTGTTATTATCATCTATTATCATGATATCATCATTATTATCGTATTATCATCATTACATTATCATAATTATATATATTATTTACCAAATTATTGCACATTATATCATTATATGAATTATTGCGATAGAAATATTTTGTACATCTTACTATACACTCAAAAAGTATAATAACAATAATACATATACGCTTTTTTAAGTAATTTTATATCGATTTTTTTAATATCGTTATTACTGTAATTATTACGTTATAATATATCTACAATATCTACCAGTAAAAATAATATATGATACATAATACATTAATATCTTATTAACAATCATTATCATTATCATTATTATTAATTATACTTATTATTATCATTATTGCTACTATAAGTTATAATTATATTATTATTGGCAATCTATATTCAAGTATAATAATATATATATATTATAATATATATAATAAAATAAAATAATAATAATAATAAAATAAAATAATAATAAAATAATAACGTATACTCAATTAATCAATATTAACGAATTACTATTCTCACTTTAATCATCATTATTGTCAACTGTTAATTTATTACTGTTAAATATTATCATTATAAGTAATACATTACAAAATATCAAATGAAAGAAAAACTATTATGGAGTTATCTCAAAAGCTATATCCAGATTTAACCGCTTTTCGATCTTTAAGGATTTTTCTTTTAACTTTGTATCATTATGACACATTACAGTTATTACATCATTATTTTTTGGATATACCACATATTATCGTATATATTAATATATATATTTTTATACATCTATACTAATAACAACTACAATAACAATAATAATAACAATAATAACGCTTTTATAATAATTATTTATATCATTATTTTAATTAATATCGTTATTACTGTAATTATTAGTTATAATAATTATTTTTAAAATTATACTACCAGTAAAAAAAATAATAATGATAATAATAACAATAATATTATTAATAACAATAATATAACAATTAGTATTATTATAATTATACTTATTATTATTATTATTGTTATTATTACAGTTATAATATATTTTTTGGAAATAAATACTAATAATTAAAGTAATAATAATAATAACAATAATAATAATAATAATAATAATAATAATAATAATAATAATAATAATAATAATAATAGTGATAATAATAATGATAACCGTAATGATATTAATAATCATCAAATTCTCTTTATTGTCACTTTTATCATTATTATTGTCATGATTAAAAGAATTCTTGTAATTATTATCATTATTACACTAATTGTCAGAATCATCAAATGAATGGATTAAACGTCATTTTGGGGTTTACTCTAAAAACGCTATATTTCGCTAGATTTTGCCGCTTTTTTTCACTTTTGGGTTTTTTTCTTTTACCTTTTTTATTATATGTGGAAACAAATCCTGTTATTATCATCATTATTATCATGATTATCATCATTATTATCGTTATCATCATCATTATCATCATTATCATCATCATTAGCATCATTATTGCAATTATTATCATCATTATTGTAATTATTATCATTATTATTGCAATTATTGCAGTTAAAATATATGTTTTTACATCTATTCTAATAATCAACTACAATAATAATAGTAATAACAATAATAATAACTATAATGTTTTTATAATAATTATTTATATCATTATTTTAATTAATCGTTATTACTGTAATTATTACTGTTATAATATATTTTACAATTATACTACCACTAAAAGTAATAATAATGATATAAAACAAATAATATTATACAATTATAACATATTATTATTACTTATTACTAATAAGATATAATAATAATATTAATATAGA
>NW_023660440.1:213694-219070 GCF_015228065.2 Penaeus monodon | reverse complement strand
TATATATATATATATATATATATATATATACAATAATATATATATATATATATAATATATATATATAATACTATATGAGGGTGGTTTGTGTGTGTGGTGTGTGTGTGTGTGTGTGTGCTGTGCGTGTGTATGTATATATATATATTATATATATAATATATATAATATATTATATAATATTATATATGACATAATATATATATATATATATTATATCTATATAATATACAAACAATTACATAACACATCACACACACACACCACACACACACACGGAATACATACACACACATATATATAAATATATATTATAATATATATATTATATATAGAGATATATTATTATATATATATATAGTTTATACATTATATATAAGATAAATTCATATATATTCGCATATATCTTATAACCTATCTTATATATACATATATATATATAATTATATATATATATATATATATATATATATCTATATATTATATATAATATATATGATGTGTGGGTGTGTGTTTATGTGTGTGTGTCGTGTGTGTGTGTGGTTGTTTGTGGTGTTGTGTGTGTGTATAAATATCTATTTATCTATAAATAATATATATATATATAAATATTATATATATACAATACTAATATATATGTATATATATATATATATATATAGATATATAATAATATATATATATAAATATGTGTGTGTGTGTGTGTGTGTGTGTGTGGTCTGGGTGTGTGTAGTGTGTGGGTGTGTGATGTGTGTTTGTGTGTCTGTGTGTGTGTGTTGTGTTGTGTGCGTTGATGTAATACACAAGTTTCAAACACAACATATGTAGTATAGAAAAAGAAACAGATAGGTAGTAGATAAGGAATAGATATGTAAAATGTGGGTATTTGTATCTATCTTAGATCTATATCCATCTATCTATCTATCTATTTATCGAGCTATATACTATATATATCAATATATCAATATATACATCTATTATACTTATGCATTATATTATTATTATATATATATATAATTATATATTATATTGATCTATATATATATATCTATATATATATATTTAATATGTATGTACTGTGTATCAAGATTAATATATATATATACTACTATATATATATACTATATAGATATATATATATCAGATATATATTCTATATTATAATATGGTGTGTGTGTGGTGTGTGTGTTGTGGGTGTGTGAGTGGTGTATATAGATATATAAAAAGTATATACCTATATATATATAATACCATATCGAGCATGTATATACATATATGTAGATATACACACTACACACACACAACACAAACTCACACACACACACATACACACACACACACACACACCACCACACACACAACAAGTAATAATTATTGATAATACTAATTGTTATAAATTGTTTTAATATTAATATTGTTATTATTATCATTATTATCATTTTTTACAGGGTTAATCGTTAAAAATAATTATCTCAGTAAACAGTAAAAATTACAGTAATGTGATATTCATTAAAGTAATGATATAAAATAATTTTATAAAAACGTTTTTTTTTATTGTATTATTATTGTTATTACTATTTTATTGTAGTTGTTATTAGTATAGATGTAAAAACATAATGATACCTGCAATAATTGCAATAATAATGATAAAAATTGCCAATAATGATGATAACAATTGAAATAATGATTATAACGATGATGATAATGATGATAATGATGATGATAACGATAATAATGATGATAATCATGATAATAATGATGATAATAACAGGAATTGGTTCCATATATAATAAAAAAGTAAAAGAAAAAAAAATCCTAAAAGTCAAAAAAGCGCCAAAATCTAGCGAAATATAGCCTTTTGAGAATAGACCCCAAAATGACGTTTTTTCTATTCATTTGATGATACTGGCAATTATTAGGTTAATAATGATTACCAGAATTCTATTAATCATGACAATAATGATGATAAAAGTGAGAATAAAGAGAATTTGGATCACATTTGATGATTATTGATATTATTACTATTATCATTATTATTATTATTATCATTATTATTATTATTATTATTATTATTATTATTATTATTACTTTAATTATTGGTATTATTGCCAAAAAATATATTATAACTGTAATATTAGCAAAAATAATAAGTATAATTATAATAATACTATTTTTTATAATATTGTTATTAATATATTATGTTATTATTATCATTATTATTATTTTTACTGGTAGTATAATTGTAAAAATAATCATTATAACTAATAATTACAGTAATAACAATATTAATTTAAATAATGATATATATATTTATTACAAAAACGTTATTATTGTTATTATTATTGTTATTACTATTATTATTGTAGATGTTACTATTATTGATGTAAAAATATATATTATAACTACAATAATTGCGATAATAATGATAATATTTGAAATAATAATGATAATGATGATAATGATGATAACGATAATAATGATGATAATCATGATAATAATGATGATAATAACAGGAATTGTGTCCATATATAATAAAAAAAAATGGTAAAAGAAAAAAAATCCCGAAAGTCGAAAAATTGGCAAAATCTACCGAAATATATCCTTTTGAGAGTAGACTCCAAAATGACTTTTTTTCATTAATTTGATGATTCCGGCAATTATTATTTCAATAATTATAATAATTACCAGAATTCTATTAATCAAGACAATAATGATGATAAAAGTAAGAATAAAGAGAAATTGGATAACACATGATGATATATATTATTATTATTATTATCATTATTATTTTTATTATTAAAATTATTATTATCATTATCATTATTATTATTATTATTATTATTATTATTATTATTATTATTATTATTATTATTATTATTATTACTATTATTATTATTATTATTATTATTATTATTATTATTATTATTATTATTATTATCATTACTTGAATTATTAGTATTTATTTCCAAAAAATATATTATAACAGTAATAATTACAGTAATAACGATATTAATTAAAATAATGATATAAATAATTATTATAAAAACATTATAGTTATTATTATTGTTATTACTATTATTATTGTAGTTGATTATTAGATAGATGTAAAAACATATATTTTAACTGCAATAATTGCAATAATAATGATAATAATTACAATAATTATGATAATAATTGCAATAATGATGCTAATGATGATGCTAATGATGATAATGATGATGATAACGATAATAATGATGATACTCATTATAATAATGATGGTAATAACAGGATTTGTTTCCACATATAATAAAAAGGTTAAAAAAAAAAATCCAAAAGTGAAAAAAAGCGGCAAATCTAGCGAAATATAGCGTTTTTAGAGTAAACCCAAAATGACGTTTTAATCCATTCATTTGATGATTCTGACAATTAGTGTAATAATGATAATAATTACAAGAATTCTTTTAATCATGACAATAATAATGATAAAAGTGACAATAAAGAGAATTTGATGATTATTAATATCATTACGGTTATCATTATTATTATCACTATTATCATTATTAATACTATTATTATTATTATCATTATTATTATTTATTATTTTATTATTATTATTATTATTATTATTATTATTATTATTATTATTATTATTATTATTATTATTATTATTATCATTATTACTTTAATTATTAGTATTTATTTCCAAAAAATTATTATAACTGTAATAATAACAATAATAATAATAATAAGTATAATTATAATAATACTAATTGTTATATTATTGTTATTAATAATATTTTGTTATTATTATCATTATTATTTTTTTTACTGGTAGTATAATTTTAAAAATAATTATTATAACTAATAATTACAGTAATAACGATATTAATTAAAATAATGATATAAATAATTATTATAAAAGCGTTATTATTGTTATTATTATTGTTATTGTAGTTGTTATTAGATAGATGTAAAAATATATATTATAACTGCAATAATTGCAATAATAATGATAATAATTGCAATAATGATGATAACAATTGCAATAATAAGGATAATAATGATGATAATGATGATAATGATGATAATGATAATGATAACGATAATAATGATGGTAATCATAAAAATAATGATGATAATAACAGGAATTGTGTCCATATATGATACAAAAGTTAAAAGAAAAAAATCCTTAAAGTCGGAAAAGCGGTAAAATCTGGGGAAATATAGCCTTTTGAGAGTAGACTCCAAAATGACGTTTTTTCCTTTCAGTTGATGATTCTGGTAATTATTAGCTTAATAATGATAAAATTTACCAGAATTAAATTAACCATGACAATAATGATGATGAAAGTGAGAATAAAGATAATTTCGTTAATATTTGATTATTATTGATGTTATTACTGTTATCATTATTATTATCATTATTATTATTATTATTATTATTATTATTATTACTATTATTATTATTATTATTATTATTACTTTAATTATTAGTAATAATGACAGTAATAACGATATAATTAAAATAATGATATAAAATTATTATAAAACGTTCATTATTGTATATTATTGTATACTATTATTGTTGTGTTGTTATAGTAAGATGAAAAATATCATTATAAGTGCAATAATTGCAATAATTATGAATAATTAAGCCTATTATGATATAATTATAATAATGATGATAATGATTATGATATGATATGATGATAATACGCTAATAATGATATAATATGGTAATAATGATTATAATACCAGAATTGTGAATGTATATAAAAAAGGTAAAGAAAAAAATCGAAAAGTCAAAAAGCGGCAAAAACTTCGAATATAGCCTTTGAGATAGATTACACAATTAGTTTCATCCTTATTTGATGATTATGCATTATTATTGGGTAATATGATTATAATTACCAAATTCTATTATCATAACATAATATGACAAAGTGAGAATCAAGAGAATTTGATAACATTAGATGAATTTAATATTATTACTATATATTATATATCATTATTATCATTATTATTATTATTATTATTATTATTATTATTATTATTATAATTATTATTATTAAATAGGAATTTGGATAACTTTGTATTATTAATATTATTACTATTCATTATTATTATCATATTATCATTATATATAATATATAATAATAATAATATTATTATTATTATTATTGTTATTATTACTTTGATTATTAGTATTATTGCTAAAAGATATATTATAACTGTAATCATAACAATAATAATAATAATAAGTATAATTATAATAATACTACTTGTTATAATATTGTTATTAATATTCTTATTGTTATTATTACCATTATTATTATTTTACTGGTAGTATAATTGTAAAAATAATTATTATATCAGTAATAATTTCATTAATAACGA
>NW_023660440.1:206023-208594 GCF_015228065.2 Penaeus monodon | reverse complement strand
TAATTTTTTTTACCTTAATAATTTTTTCCCGAAACATCAAATAATGGAAAAAAAAAGTCCCTTTTGGGGTCTACTCCCAAAAGGGAATTTTTCCGCTTTTTTCGACTTTAGTGATTTTTTTATCTTTTACCTTTTTTATTATATATGGACACCAATTCCTGTTATTATCATCATTATTATCATGATTATCATCATTATTATCATTATCATCATCTCATTATCATCATTATCATCATATATGCAATTATTATCATTATTATTGTAATTATTGTAGTTATAATATATATTTTTACATCTATACTAATAACAACTACAATAATAATAGTAATAACAATAATAATGACAATAATAACGTTTTTATAATAATCGTTTACATCATTATTTAAATTAATTTCGTTATTACTGTAATTATTTGTTATAATAATTATTTTTACAACTATACTACCATTAAAAATAATAATAATGATAATAATAACAATAATAATATTAATAACAATATTACAACAATTAGTATTATTATAAATTATACTATTATTATTTACTATTGCTAATATTACAGTATAAATATATTTTTTTTGGGCAATAATACTAATAATTAAAGTAATAACAATAATAATAATAATAATAATAATAATATAATAATAATAATAATAATAATAATAATAATAATAGATAATAATAATGATAATAATGATAATAATAATAATAATAGTAATAATATCAATAATCATCAAATGTTATCCAAATTCTCTTCATTCTCACGTTTATCCTCTTTATTATGTATGGACACAATTCCTATTATTATCATCATTATCATAATGATTATTATCATTATTATCGTTATCATCATCATTATCATCATTATATTCATTATCATCATTGTTATCATCATTATTTCAATTATCATCATTATTGCAATTTTTATCATTATTATTGCAATTATTGCAGATATATGTTTTTATATCTATACTACTAATAATAATAACTACAATAATAATATTAATAACAATGATAATAACAATAATAAGTTTTTTATAATGATTATTTATATAACCATTTTAATTAATATCATTATTACTGTAATTATTACTGTTATAATGATTATTTTTACAATTATACTACCAGTAAAAACCCAAACCTATTCCAAACCTAACTCAAGCCTAACCTAAACCTAATCTAAAACTCACCCAAACGAAACCCAAATCTAACCGAAACCTAACCCAAACCTTACCTAAACCCTAACCTAAACCTAACCCAAAACTAAACCAAACGTAACCCAAACCCATCCAAAACTTATCCTAAACATAACCCAAACTTAACCTAAACCTAACACAAACCTAACCTAAACCTAGCAAAAACCTAACCCAAACCTAACCTAAACCCAACCAAAAAACCTAACCCAAACTAACCTAAACCTAAACCTAAAAACCCAACCTAAAACCTAACCCAAACCTAACCCAACAACCTAAACCCTAAAACCTAACCCACAACCTAACCCAAACCTAACCTAAGCCTAACAAAAAACCTAACCAAAAACCCAATCCAAACCTAAACTAAACCCAAAACTAACAACCAACCAAACCTAACCAACCTAAAACCTAACCCACAACCTAAACCTAAAACCTAACCCAAATAAAACCTAACCA
Source organism: Penaeus monodon (assembly GCF_015228065.2). Classification (NCBI taxonomy): domain Eukaryota; kingdom Metazoa; phylum Arthropoda; class Malacostraca; order Decapoda; family Penaeidae; genus Penaeus; species Penaeus monodon. The sequence goes on along the minus strand of NW_023660440.1, from coordinate 206,948 downwards.
AACCTAACCCAAACCTAACCAAACCTAACCAAACCTAACCCAAACTAACCATAAACTAAACCAAACCTACCAAACCTAACCTAAACCTAACCTAAACCTAAACCTAACAACCAAACCTAAACCAAAACTAACTTAAACTAAACTAACCTAAATAAACCTAACACCAAACCTAGCCAAAACCTAACCTAAAATAACCTTCTAAAATCCTAACAAACTAACCGAACCTAACCCAAATATAAAATAGAATCTTACCCAAATGAATGAAATAAACCAACCTTACTAGCCTATCTTAGGCAAAACCTATAAAAACCTAACCTAAACCTAACCTAAAATTCATACGCCCCTAACATTAAACATTTCTAACCTACCTAAAAACAACCTCAACCAACAACAAACTACACAAACAACCTAAAAACTCATCTTAAATATATTATAATCATCAAACCGTAACAACTAAAATAAATAAACCTAAATATAAAGTATCCTTTTTCCCCCAAATATCGTAACATAACTAATATATATATATATATATATATATATTTTATATATTATTTGATTAGTTTGAAACTGGATGTGATATATGTTAATATATATATATCTAAATATATATATTAATTCAATGTATATAGTATAACATTATTATATACTTTATAATACCTTACAACACACAACACAAACACATACCACACTAAACAAATATATATATATATATATTATAGATATATTATAATAGCTATATGTATATATATATAATATATATAGTAGATATAGTATAGATGATATATATATTCTGTTTTGAATATATAATTGTACTATATATGTATTATATTATATTATATGTATATATTATATTTATAGACTAATTATATATATAATATATATACAACTACTAATCATAATATATATCATAAATATATCATCACCA
>NW_023660440.1:193523-196023 GCF_015228065.2 Penaeus monodon | reverse complement strand
TTTATATATTTTACGTATATATGTAACATGGATATATATATATATAAGTATATATATATATAGATTATATATATCTATGTAAGTTTACGTTATATATGTATATATATATATAGATATATATATATATATAATTATATTTTATTATATATTATGTGTGTGTGTGTGTGTGTGTTTGTGTGTGACGTCACAGACACACACATACACATAGAAAAAATCACACCTACCCAACAAAGCCCTACACCCACACACACACACACACACACACACCATACTTATATTATATATATATATATATATATTTAATATATAATATAATATATATATATACATATATGTATAGTATATTTAATATATTGTATATATATAGTATATATATATATATATTATATATATCTCTAATATATATATTTATAATATATATTATTTCTGTGTTTGTTTGTGTGTTGTGTGTGTGTGTAGTGTGTGTTTGTCTGTGCGTGCATGCGTGCGTGTGTTTTTATGTGTGTGTGTGTGTGTGTGTGTTTGTGTGTGTGTGTTTGTTTGTGTGAGTTGTTGTGTGTGTGTATGTGCTATTTTTTATGTATGTATATCATGTATATTTGAATCATAAAATATATATACTATATAGATAATTATATATACTAATTAATATGTTATATGTTACTATATATATATGTATATATATATATGGTATATATAAACATCCTACACACACAGACACACACAAACACTGGGCTAGGAATACACACACACACAAACACACCACACACACACACACACGCAAACATATACACCACACATATTAGTAAATATATATTATATAATAACATATATAATCGTTTGCGTGTGTTTTTGCGCGTGACGTGGTGGTAAGTGTGTGTGTTCTGTGTGTGTGTGTTGTTTTTGTGTTGTTGTTGTGTGTTGTATGTTATTATTTAATGTATGGTATATAAATATATATATCAATAATATTATATAGATATAATATATTATTATATATAATATGTATATATTTTTATATATATATTGGGTATATAAGTGCATATATAAACAATCACATACACACACAGACAACGCACACAACACAGACAAACACACACACACAACACACACACAACAACACCCACACACACCACGCAAACATATCCACACACACATATATATAATAATATATAATACATATATATACATAATATATTCATTATATTTGAATATTTGTTTTATATATCTATATATATACATATATATATATATATATATAGTATACTATATGTGTGTGTGTGTGGTGTGTTTGTGTGTGTTCTGTGCGTGTGTGTGTGTGTTCCTGTGTGTGGGTGTGTGTGTGTCTGTGGGTGTGTTTGTTATAAATATGATATTTATCTATAAATTATTATATATATTATATATACATATATTATATATATATATATATATATGTATATATATTATTATACATATGTTGTGTGTGTGTGTGTGTGTGTGTGTGCGTTCATATATCTACACATTTTCAAATACACATATATATGTATACGAAGAAACGGAAATAGATAGGTAGTAGATAAGAGGAAATGATATATAAATATATTATATCTATATATTATATATTGTATATGTATATATGATATGTATATACATTACATATATATATATAATATATAGTTATATATATATATATAACTATATATATATATATATAGTATATCTGTATATGCTCACAACGTAATATATATAGATATATCTACAGGGTTAATATCTATATATATATATATATATTATTATATATGTAGTGTATATATAATGTTCTTAGTATATATATATATCTAATATTACTATATATAGTGTTATGTCTATATATATCATCATAGAATATATATTATATCTATTGAATATATATATATAAATATATACATCTCTATATATATAATATATATACAGTATATACATATATATACAATTCCATATTGAGCCCGTAATATACATATATGTAGATAGACACACACACCAACACACACCACACAAACACACACACACCACACACACACACACACACACACACACACACACACACACACACATAACCACACACACTCAGATGTATATATACTATTAGGTTACGTTACATATTTGCAAAAACGAGGTACCTTTAGTTTAGGTTTATGCTATGTTAATTAGGTTTAGGTTGTGAGAAGGATAGCTTTAGGATAGTTAGTATATGTTTTAGGATAGGTTTAGGTTAGGTTTCCGGATAGGTTTAGGTTAGGTGTAGTTAGGTTTGGCTAGGTTTAGGATAGGTTTCGGTTATGTTAGGTTAGTTTAGAGATAGGTTTAGGTAGGGTTTTGTTAGGTATGGGTTTGTTTAATTAGCGTTTAGGTTAGGTTTGGGTTAGTTTGGTTTAGGTTTAGTAGGTTTGGGGTTGGTTTGGGTTTGGTTTGGGTTAGGTTTATGTTACTATTTGGATTAGGTTTGGGTTGGGGTTGGTGTTTCGGTTAGGTTTGGGTT
>NW_023660440.1:181023-183523 GCF_015228065.2 Penaeus monodon | reverse complement strand
TGTATCTACCTGCCTAGTATCTTGGTTAGATTTCAATGGCGTTTTGTTATCTTACGTTAGTGATGTTTTAAATTTGGTTAGTTACGTTTCGTTAGGTACGTTAGATTAAGGTAGGTTAGTTTTATATAATTAGTAGGTTGGCCTTGGTTAGGAGGGGGTTAGTATCTTTTAGGTGGGATCGATTATGTTATTTTATATTAGCATAGGTTTAGTTGGTTTTGATACGTTTAGGTTAGTTAAGGTTTATTAAGTTTAGTTCGGTTAGATTTGTTAGCTAGGTTAGGTTAGTTACTTCGGTTGTTAGATTAGAATAGGTTTAGATATTTTGTCCTGTTTATGTTATGTTAGATTCGGTTTAATAGATTAGTTTTTATTTATGTATGTTCCGTTATATTATGTAGTTTAGGAATAGTTAGGTTAGTTTTTCGTGAATTTATTTGATTAGAGAAAGTTTAGTTACTTTATTTGTGTTATGTAGTTTTTAGGTTTCGTTAGGTTAGAGTTAGATTGAGCTACTTAGGTTTGTATGGGGGGAATTTTATGGAGGGGGTTATGGTTTAGTTATATTAGGGTATAGTAGGTTGGTTTGGTGTTTATTAAGTTTAATATGGGTTAGGTTAAGTTTTTCCTTCAATCAGCTGCAAGTTAAATTGGGTTTGTTTAGTTATGTTATGATAGACTTTACGCTAGAATATTTTACTTTTATTAAGAGAGCTTAGGTTCTTTGGGCCTGATTTTGGTTAATATATATTGATATGTATATACAAAATTTATATGTACTAATATCTGTATTTATATATATATATCTATATATATATATATATGATATAATACTACTATAATATATATATCTATTTTAAATATATATAAATACACATAGATATACATGTATTTATATATATTATATATATATCTATATAGATATATCTATCTATATAATATATGTATATATCTTATATCAATACATGTATATCTCATGTCCCATAACTGTTTGTATATACATATCATTTCTTTCTCACAATAGGCCAAACTAACCTAGCTATCTTAATTCCAAGTAAAATATTCTAGCGTAACAGTCTATCATACCTAACTAACAAACCCAATTTAACTTGAGCTTTTATTAAAGAACTTAACTAACCCATATTAACTTAACTAACCTAACCAAACAAACCCTACGATACCCTAATATACTAACCTACTAATCCATACTACCTCATTTAGCTCAATCTATCTAACCTAACGAAACCTAAACTACATAACACAACATACGTACTAAAACTTCTCTAATTCAAATAAATTCACGAAAACTAACTAACTATCCCTAAACTACTAATATAACGGAACATAACATAAATAAACTAATCTCTAAACCTCATCTACCATAAAATAACAGGCAAATATCTAAACCCTATTTCTAATCTACTACAACCGAAGTTAACTAAACCTAACCTAGCCTAACCAAATCTAACCGACTAAACTTATATAACCTTAACTACCCGAACGTTATCCTAAACAACTAAACCTAGGCTAATATAAAATAAACATCATCTATCCCACCTGAAAGCGTCATTAACCTAACCAAGTCAACCTACCTAATTATATAAACTAACCTAACTAATCTAACTGTCCTAACGGAAACGTAACCTAACCAATTTAAACCTATCCTAACGTAATATAACAAAACGCATTGAAATCTAACCAAGATACTAGGCAGGTAGATACACAAATAGATAGATGGGCCGGTAAGAAGGCTGACTAGATAACTAGGTAGGTATATATATATGTGTGTTTGTGTATCTGTGCGTGTGTGTGTGTGTATTTGTGTGTATATATATCTCCATCTATTATATATATCTCTCTATATCTCTCTATATATATGATATATCATTATATATATATGATTGTGTGTGGTGTGTGTGGGTGTGTGTGTGTGTGTGTGTTTTCTGTGGTGGTGTGTGGCGTGTGTGTATTATATATTATATACTATCTATGCATATATGTGTTTGTGTTGTTGTGTGCGTATGTGTGTGTGCGGTCCGGAGTGTGTGTGTGTGTCTGTGGTTGTGTGTATCTGTGTGGTATGTATCGAGTGTCTGTGTGTGTTTTGTGATGTAAGTCATATCAGCCTGTAAGTATATTTATATATACTACTACATACATACATACATGAAAAAAAGATTATAGAATGTGCATGTATATATCTCTATTTATATATATAGTAGATATACATACCGATATATATATATATATATGTATATCTATATATAAATAATATCTCTTATATATATCTATTATATATTTTTCCATAGATCCTCTCTCTATATAGATCATGTATATAGTGTGTATATTATATATATATATAATATAACTTCATATATAAATATATAATATATATATATATATATATATATATTATATATATATATATAACGCTCTATCTCTATATATTTATATATGTGTGTATTAGGGTTGTTGTGTGTGTGTGTGTGTGTGTGTGTGT
>NW_023660440.1:169749-178423 GCF_015228065.2 Penaeus monodon | reverse complement strand
AATTTTTAAACATATTTATATATATAATAAAAAATATATATAAAAATCTATATATAAAAATTTTTTTTTTTATAAAAAAACCATATATATACATTTATATATTTATATATATATTTTATATATATTATATATATATATATATATTAAATAATATTTATAATTATAAAATTTTAAATAATATATATAATATTATATATATAGCCAATATTAATAACTATATTATAATTGTTTTTATGAATTCTTTTATTTATTATCTATTATCATCTTTTTTCGTTATCATCATATTTCTCATTACTCATATCATTATCATTTTAAATCATCATAAATTATCATCATTATACATCCTTTCATCATTATTGCAATTAAGTTATCATTTTGCAATTATTATCATTATTAATGCAATTATATCGGTTATAATATATCTTTTTACATCATACAAATAACAAATACAAAATAATAGTAATAACAAAAATACTAATAATAATAACGTTTTTAGAAAAATTTAAATTTATATCATTATTTTAATAAATATCGTTTAACTGTAATTTTTAAACTTTTAATAAAAATTATTTTTACAATTAACTACATTAAAAATAATAATAATGATAGTAATAGCATAATAATATTAATAAAATATTATAACTATTACTATTATTATAATTATACTTATTATTATTAATTATTGCTATTATTGCGGTTATAATATTTTTTTGCAATAATACTAATAATTAAGTAATAATATAATAATAATATAATAATAATTATTATAATAAAAAAAATAATAATAATAAAAAATAAATAATAAAAAAAATAATAATAATAATATATAATAATAAAATAAAAATAATATAAGATAATTAATATATAATAATGACTAATAAATAATAATAATAATATATCTAATTAATAATAATATAATAAAAATAAAAATTTGATAATATTGATAATATTTAATAATAATCATCATTCGTCATCATCATATTTTCCAATTCTCTTTATTCTCACTTTTATCATCATTATTATCATGATTAACAGAATTTGTAATTATTATTATTATTACAATAAAAATTGCCGGAATCATCAAATAATGGGAAAAAATTTTTTAGTGTCACTTCAAGGCTAATTTCGCGTTTTTAAACGCTTTTTCGACTTGAGGATTTTTTTTTTTTTAAACCTTTTTTATTACATATGACACAATTCTTGTTATTATCTCATTATTATCATGATTATCATCATTATTTTTCGTTATCATCATCATTATCATCATTATATCCATTTTTATCATCATTATTGCAAATTGTTATTATTCTTGCAATTATTACATTATTATTGCAATTATTCGTTATAATATATATTTTTAATCTATACTAAAAACAATACAATAATAATAGTATCAACAATAATAATAACAATAAAAGTTAATAATAATATTTATATCATTATTTTTTAAAATATTTTTACTTAATTATTACTATTATAAAATTATTTTACAATTATAAACCAGTAAAATATAATAATGGAAATAATACATATTATATTAAATAACATTATTATAACATTAGTATTCTTATAATTATATATATTATTATTAAAATTATTAGTATTATTAATTATTAGTATTATTATTAATTAATATTGTATTATTAAAGTTATGATATTTTTTTGAAATATACTAAAAATTAAATAAAAATAATAAAAATATTAATAATAATTAATAATAATAATAAAATTAATATATAATAATGATAATAATAAAAATAATTATTATTTTTATTAATATTATTATTTTATTTTTTATTAATATTATTTTTATATTATTACTCTTATCATTATATATTTTTATTATTACTACTGATTTTTATTATTTTTATTAAAATTATTATTATTTTTATTTTTATTATTATAAAATAATATATGATAATTAGTAATAATATTTAATAATAGAAAATGTTATCCAAATTCTTTTTTTCACTTTTATAATCTTATTGTCATATTAATAAATTTCCTATAATTTTTATCACATTACACAATAATTTCGATAATCTCAAATGAATGGAAAAAGTCATTTTGGAGTCTTCTCTCAAAGCCTATATTTCGCTAGATTTTGCCATTTTCAACTTTTGAATTTTTTTTTTACCTTTTTTTATTATTTTGACATAATTCCATTATTATCATCATTATTATCTGATTTTCATAATTTTTATCTTATCCTCATCATTATCACACTACATCTTTAATCATCTCTTTATCATTATTAATGCAATTGTTATCATCATTATTGCAATAATTATAATTATTTATATATTATTGCAGTTAATATATTCTTTACTTATACTAATAAAATACATAATAATAGTATAGCAAATAATACAATAATATCGTTTTAAAATAATTATTTATATCATATTTAATTAATATCGTTATTACGTATTTTATTCTGTATAAAAATTATTTTTACAATTATCTAAAAGTAAAAAAAAAATAATAATACAATAAAAATTTTAATAAATATATTAAAACAATAATTTTTGGCAATAATAGTAATAATTAAAGTAATAATAAATAATAATAATAATAATAATATAATAAAAATAATAATAATATAATAATATAACAATGATAATAATGATAATAGTATAATAATAATCATAAATTTTATCCATTAATTCATTCTCATTTTTTTACTTTAACTGCATGAAAAAAAAAACTGATATTATTCTTATTACCAATAAATTTTCAGAATCATCAAATGAATGGAAAAAACCTCATTTACTACTCCGAAAAGGGAGATTTTGCCGCTTTTTCGACTTTAGTGATTTTTATCTTTTACCTTTTTTTATTAATATGACACAATTCCTGTTATTATCATCATTATTATCATGATTATCATCATTATTATCATTATCATCATCATTATCATCATTATTGCAATTATTATCATTATTATTGTAATTATTGTAGTTATAATATATATTTTTACATCTATACTAATAACAACTACAATAATAATAGTAATAACAATAATAACGTTTTTATAATAATTGTTTACATCATTATTTAAATTAATATCGTTATTACTGTAATTATTAGTTTATAATAATTATTTTTACAACTATACTACCATAAAAAAAATATAATGATAAATAAAAATAATAATATTAATAACAATATTACAACATTAGTATTATATAATTTATACTTATTATTATTACTATTGCTATATTACAGTTATAATATATTTTTTTGGCAATAATACTAATATTAAGTAATAACAATAAAAAATAATATATAATAATAATAATAATAATAATAATAATAAAAAAATTAATAAAAAAATATAATAAGATAATAATAATAATAATAAATAATATAATAATATCAATAATCATCAAATTTTTATCCAAATTCCTTCATTCTCACGTTTATCATCATTATTGTTTTTCATGATTAATAGAATTCTTGTAATTATTATCATTATTAACCTAATAATTGCCAGAATCATCAAATGAATGGAAAAAACGTCATTTTGCAGTCTACTCTCAAAAGGCTATATTTTGCTAGATTTTGCAGCTTTTTTGACTTTTGGGAATTTTTTTTCTTTTACTTCTTTATTATGTATGGACACAATTCCTGTTATTATCATCATTATCATAATGATTATTATCATTATTATCGTTATCATCATCATTATCATCATTATAATCATTATCATCATTGTTATCATCATTATTTCAATTATTATCATCATTATTGCAATTTTTATCATTATTATTGCAATTATTGCAATTATATGTTTTTATATCTATACTACTAATAATAATAACTACAATAATAATATTAATAACAATGATAATAACAATAATAATTTTTATAATGATTATTTATATAACCTTTTTCAATTAATATCATTATTACTGTAATTATTACTGTTATAATATTATTTTTACAATTTACAAACCAGTAAAAAAATAATAGTAATAATAACAATTTATTAATAACAATAATAAAACAATTAGTATGATTATAATTATACTTATTATTATTTTTTTATTTTTTTAAAAGTTATAATATATTTTTTGGCAAAAATACTAAAATTAAAATATAATAAAATGAAAATAATAATAATAATAATAATAATAATAATAGTAATAATAATAATAATAATAATAATAATAACAATAATGATGATAAATACTTTACATACATACATACATATATATATATATTAGATAATATATATATTATTTTAATATTATTATTATTATTATTATTATTATTATTTTATTATTATTACTATTATTATTATTATTATTATTATTATTATTATTATCATTATTATAATTTTTAATTATTAATATTATTGCCAAAAAATATATTACAACTATAAAAATGTAATAAATAATAATAATAATTATAATTATTATCATAACTTTTATATTATTGTTATTAATATAATATTGTTATTATTATCATTTTTATTTTTTTTACTGGTAGTATAATTGAAAAAATAATTATTATAACAGTAATATTACGTAATATAATTAATTGAAATGGTTATATAAATAATCATTATAAAAAACTTATTATTGTTATTATCATTGTTATTAATATTATTATTGTAGTTATTATTATTAGTAGTATAGATATAAAAACATATAATTGCAATAATTGCAATAATAATGATAAAAATTGCAATAATGATGATAATAATTGAAATAATGATGATAACAATGATGATAATGATTATATGATGATAATGGATGATGATAACGATAATAATGATAATATCATTATGAAATGATGATAATAATAGGAATTGTGTCCATACATAATAAAGAAGTAAAAGAAAAAAAATTCCCAAAAGTCAAAAAAGCTGCAAAATCTAGCAAAATATAGCCTTTTGAGAGTAGACTGCAAAATGACGTTTTTTCCATTCATTTGATGATTCTGGCAATTATTAGGTTAATAATGATAATAATTACAAGAATTCTATTAATCATGACAATATGATGATAAACGTGAGAATGAAGAGAATTTGGATAACATTTGATGATTATTGATATTATTACTATTATTATTATTATTATCATTATTATCATTATTATATTTTATTATTATTATTATTATTATTATTATTATTATTATTATTATTAATTTTATTATTTTATTGTTATTACTTTAAATTATTAGTATTATTGCCAAAAAAATATATTATAACTGTAATATTAGCAATAGTAATAATAATAAGTATAATTATAATAATACTAATTGTTGTAATATTGTTATTAATATTATTATTGTTATTATTATCATTATTATTATTTTTACTGGTAGTATAGTTGTAAAAATAATTATTATAACTAATAATTACAGTAATAACGATATTAATTTAAATAATGATGTAAACAATTATTATAAAAACGTTATTATTGTTATTACTATTATTATTGTAGTTGTTATTAGTATAGATGTAAAAATATATATTATAACTACAATAATTACAATAATAATGATAATAATTGCAATAATGATGATAATGATGATGATAATGATAATAATGATGATAATCATGATAATAATGATGATAATAACAGGAATTGTGTCCATATATAATAAAAAAAGGTAAAAGATAAAAAATCACTAAAGTCGAAAAAGCGGCAAAATCTCCCTTTTGGGAGTAGACTCCAAAATGACGTTTTTTTCCATTCATTTGATGATTCTGAAAATTATTATGGTAATAATGATAATAATTACCAGAATTCTATTAATCATGACAGTAATGATAATAAAAGTGAGAATGAAGTTAATTTGGATAAAATTTGATGATTATTATTATTACTATTATCATTATTATCATTGTTTTATTATTATTATTATTATTATTATTATTATTATTATTATTATTATTATTATTATTATTATTACTTTAATTATTACTATTATTGCCAAAAAATATATTGTTATAATATATTTATTAATATTGTTATTGTTATTATTATTTTTTTTTTTTACTTGTAGTATAATTGTAAAAATAATTATTATAACAGTAATAAATACAGTAATAACGATATTAATTAAAATAATGATATAAATAATTATTTAAAAAAGATATTATTGTTATTTTTATTGCTATTACTATTATATTGTAGTTTTTATTGTATGATGTAAAGATAATATTATAACTGCAATAATATCAATAATAATTATAATTCTTGCAATAATGATGATAACAATTGCATTAATAATGATAATGATGATGATAATGATGATAGTTTATGATAAATGAAGAGGATAACGATAAAAATTATGAAATCACGATAATAATGATGATAATAATAGGAATTATGTCCCATATATAATAAAAAAGGTAAAAAAAAAAATTCCCAAAAATTTAAAGTGGCAAAATCTAGCGAAATATAGCCTTTTGAGAGAAGACTCCAAAATGAGTCTTTTTCCATTCATTTGATGATTATCGAAATTATTAGTGTAATGATGATAATAATTATTAGAATTCTATTTAATCATGACAATAATTATAAAGTGAGAATAAGAGAATTTGGATAACATTTTATTATTATTAATATTTTTACTAATTATCATTATTATTATCATTATAATAATAAATAAAAATAAAAATAATAATAATAATAATAATAATAATAATAGTATAATAATAAAATAATAATAATGTAAATAATAATAATAATAAATAATATTAAAATAATAATATAAATAGTAATAAAATAATATTTTTATTATTATTATCATTATATTTATTATTTTATTATTATTATTATTATTATTATTAATTATTATTATTATTTATTTAAATTTTTAGTATTATTGCCAAAAAATATATCATAACTGTAAATAGCAAAATTAATTATAATAATACTAATAAATTTTAATAAAACTAATAAATTTTAATAATAATAATATTAATTATAAGAAAACTAAATTTTTATAATAATGTTATTAAAATAATATTGTTATTATTACCATTATTACTATTTTTACTGGTTGTATAATTGTAAAAATAATTATTATAATAGTAATAATTAAGTAATAACTATTTTAAATAAAATAATGATATAAATAATTATTATAATACTTTATTATTGTTATTATTATTGTTGATACTATTATTATTGTAGTTGTTATTAGTATAGATGTAAAAATATATATTATAACTGCATTAATTGCAATAATAATGATTAATATTGCAAGAATAAAAAACAATTGCAATAATGAAATTATAAAGATGATGATAATTTATGATAATGATATGATAAACGATAATAATGATGATAATCATGATAATAATTGATGATAATAAAAAGAATTGTGTCAATATGTAATAAAAAAGGTAAAAGAAAAAAAATCCTGCAAGTCGAAAAAGCGGTAAAATCTTGCGAAATATAGCCTTGTGAGAGTAGACACTAAAAAGACTTTTTTCCCATTCATTTGATGATTCCGGCAATTATTATTGTAATAATAATAATAATTACCAGAATTCTATTAATCATGATAATAATGATAAAAGTGAGAATAAAGAGAATTTGGATAACATATGATGATGATGACGATGATGATGATTATTATTAATATTATCATTATTATTATCATTATTATTATTATTATTATTATTATTATTATCATTATTATTATTATTATTATTATTATTATTATTATTATTATTATTACTATTATTATTATTATTATTATTATTATTATTATTATTATTATTATTATTATTATTATTATTATTATTATTATTACTTTAATTATTAGTATTATTGCCAAAAAATATATTATAACCGCAATAACAGCAATAATAATAATAAGTATAATTATAATAATAGTAATAGTTATAATATTGTTATTAATACTATTATTGTTATTACTATCATTATTATTATTTTTAATAGTAGTATAATTGTAAAAATAATTATTATAACAGTAATAATTACAGTAATAACGATATTGATTAAAATAATGATATAAATAATTATCATAAAAACGTTATTATTATTAGTATTGTTGTTATTACTATTATTATTGTAGTTGTTATTAGTATAGATGTAAAAAGATATATTATAACCGATATAATTGCATTAATAATGATAATAATGATGATAATGATGATAATGATGATGATAACGATAATAATGATGATAATCATGATAATAATTGTGATAATAACAGGAATTGTGTCCATATCACACACACACAAACTTATATATATATATATATATATAATATATATATATATATATATATATATATATATATATATATATATATATATATATATATTATATATATATATATATATATATATATATAATATATATAATTATATATATATATATGTATATATATATATATATGTATAATCATATATATATATAACATATACATTTATAAGTATACATATACATATACATATCTTCAGTGTATATATATATATATATATAAAATATATATATAATATATATATATATATATATATATGTATATGTATATATTATATATATATAAATATATTATATATATATATATATATACATATATATCCATATATATCACATATATATAAGTGCATATATGTACATATATATAATAAATATATATATATATACATTTTAATATATATTAATATATATATCTATAT
>NW_023660440.1:142566-169649 GCF_015228065.2 Penaeus monodon | reverse complement strand
ATAAAAACAAAAAATAAAAAAAATAAATAAATAAAAAAAAATTTGATTTTTTTTTTTTTATTTCAATATTTTTTTACAAATATTTTTATATTAAAAATTTTTTCCCTAAAAAAATTTTTCCAAAAATTTATCTTTATCTTTTTTTTTTTCTTTTTTTTTTTTCCCTTTTCTTATTTTTTTTTTTTTTTTTTTTTTTTTTTTTTTTTTTTTTTTTTTTTTTTTTTTTTTAAAAAAAAAAAAAAAAAAAAAAAAAAAAAAAAAAAAAAAAAAAAAAAAAAAAAAAATCTTTTATAAAATTATATAAATAATAAAATAAAAATTTTTTATATTATATTATTAAAATATATATATATATATATATTAATAAAAAAAAAAAATAAAATTTTATATTTTTAATAAAACCCCAAACCTTTCATATATCTATCTATCTACCATCTTCTACTATCTATCTATCTATCTTCTATCTATTATATATATCATTACATATATATATTACATTTTTATTATTATTTATTTTTATTTTTATTAATAATATATTTATATATATATATATTATATATTTTATTCATAATATATCCAAAAATTATATACAAAATTGTGTGTTTATATATATATATTATATATATAATATATATATTTTAATAATATTAAATTATATATATATATATATATATTTTGTGTTGTGTTGTGTGTTGTGTGTTTGTTGTGGTGGTGTGTTGTGTGGTTGTGTGTGTGTGTTTTGTTTTTGGTGTGTGTATTATGTTATATATTATATGTGGGGTTTTTGTGTATAAATGTATATATAGTATATTAATATATATATATATATTATATAGATATGTATAACTCTATATTATAGATATCCATATATATATCACTCATATATATATATAATCATAATATGATAGTATTAGCTAGTTATATAATAGATATAGATATTTATTGATATGTATGTATGTATGGAAATACATATACTGTATATATGCTCTATAATAATATATATTATATAATATATCACTTATATATATGTATAGATATATATGATATACTATATATATGATTATAGATATATGGATATGATAAATCATAAATATTATATAGATATATTAGATATATATATAAACAGATATATATATATATATATATATATTAGATAATATATGCCATCATATATGATAATATATACTCTATATATATATATATATATATATATATATATATATATAACTGAGCGATTTATATATAAATATATGTTGTAGGGTAGTATATACGCTTACAATCTTACAAATATCTATATTACATATATATACATATATATACATATATGTCATATATTCATCATCGAGCTGATACATATATATAAACATATACATCCATTTATATAGCATACATATATAATCATGTCTATACATATAATCACAGGTATGCTCTATCGTGACTATAAATTCAGATATACTTATTGATATATATATATAGATAGAGATATAATAGATATATCTATACCTATCATATACGATATATGCTATATATAATATAGAGCGTATATATATATATATAGATAGAAGATAGATACAAGATACCATAGATAGATAGAGAGATAGATAGATAGATAGATAACACACACACAAACCTTATATATTAGATATAGATATTATTATTATCATATATATATATATAGATATAATATATTGATATTAGAATTATTATACTATGATAGATATACTTTGATCTATATGCGACATATATAGCGTATATACAATGCACACATGGATGACTAATGTATAAATATGCATATAAGGTATATATTTATATACATCAGATTATATATATGGCACGTATATATTAATATACTGATACAGACCTATCTAATACACACTATTATAGATATATATGACTATATATGACTATATACATGAGATTATTATATAGATATTATATTATATTATATATATTATATATATATAATATATATATTATATAAACTCCTAATATATATATATATATATAATATATATGTAATTATATATATATATATATAGATATATATGTATATATATATTAGATATATAGATACTATATATATATACATATATATATATATATATTCATAGAGATTATTATATATAATATATAATATATGCATAATCTGTTTTATATATATGTATATATCAGATAGGGATATATATGGGTATATCTAATATCTATCTATATAATATAAACCTTAAGTATATATACCCATATATATATGGATAATATCCTATATACTAGACTAGATATATATATATATATAAATATATAATTATAGTATATATATATACATATATATATATATTAATTAGACACAATATACAGGCATATATAATATCTATATATATAGATATAGATACCCGACGAGACTAAGAATATATATATATATATATGTAGATAATATATATATAATATATTAGTATATATATATCATAGATATATGTTTATATATTTATATATATGACATATATGTATATATCGCTATTATTCGAATTATATATAAACTATATTATAATATATATTAATATAACATATATATATATATATAAATATATTACTAGATATATATATATATATATATATAATTATCAGTATATATATATTATCTATATTATATATACTATATTGTGATATATATGTATCTAAAATGTATGTATATATATGTAGATATATGTGTCTGTATATCGTAAAGATACAATACATATACATATCTTCGTATGTACTATATATATATACCTATGATCACTTAATATATACTATATATAGATATAGTATATATATATTATATATACATAAATAACTATATATATAGTATATATAACTAATATTATATATATATATAATATGATATATATAGATGAGAGAGAGAGAGAAGAGAGAGAGAGAGAGAGGAGAGAGAGATGCCCCCCAATATATATATATATATTACTATATAGATATATATATATTATAATAATATATATAATATATCTATATTATAAAATATATATGTAGTATATATATATATATATATATATAATACTATATAGCTGATATTCTAGTATATACATATATAGATAGAGTATTACATTAGATACGATATATTATACATAGAATACATATAGATAATACAATACACAAATATAAAGGGAAATATGTATATATATAGAAATCTATATTATTATCTATATATGATATAATATATAGATATAGATACTAGTATATATAGAATATATGAAATAAGGATATATATATTATACGATATAATTACTATATAATATTATATTATATAATATTATAGTATATATATACTATTATATTACGATATAGATATATAGTATTATATATACCACATATATATGCATAGATATATATACATATAGAGATATCCTATATATATATATATCAATATAGTTAGATGGATATATCAGTTATATACTTATACACACTCATATAACATGTATATTAAATCTTATAGAATATGATACAATATATATAAGATTATATATATATATATATAGATTCTATCATATATGTATATATATATGTATATAAATGTATATATATATCACTTATGTTTTTATATAGTATCTATCTTGTATATATATGTATAGACTGCGTATAGATACAGTCTAGAGTAATACAGATAGACATATATATCATAATATAATCACTACTAGATATATATAGTCTACTATATATATATACATTTGATACAGACATATACATATATAGACCTGTAAGATACATATATATACACATATATATAAAAGTGAATATATGTACAGTCTATACCGATCATGAGAGATTCATATAGTTAGACAGATAGATATATAGTAGATCAACATATATATATATGATAGATAGAGATATATATATAGAGGAGGAGAGATACATATGAGCAGATACATAATAGTAGATCAATAGATACATATAATACCGTAAAGATACATAATATACCTAGAGATAGAGATATATATATATATCTATAATATATATAATATTGACATATATGAGTGTATATATATATATGTATATAGGTTTTAGTTATTTCTACCTATTGCATTTAGATGTATATCAATGTATATATAAGTTATATACAATATATATATAATATATATATATTATATATATATATATATAGATATATATGATAATATTGATATGTAATATATGCTTATGTATTATATGTATAGGTAGATATATGTATAATATATATATAATAAGATATAGAGATCTTCTATATATATATACTATATAGATTGATATATATATATATATAGATATACTTATATATATAGATATATAGATAGTAATTATATATATATATTTATATGTATATGAAAATGTATATGATATAGACGATAATGTGATATCTACAATAAATTTTATTACCTTATCCTTCAAATTATATATATATATATATAGTATATATTCTATACGATCCTGAGATATATTTGAAAGATGTTATATTAAATGCTCTAGTGACTAATATACTACTACCGTAGAATCTACAATACTACATTTAACATATAAATATATATAATAAATAATATACTAACTATTCATATACCTATCTCACGATCTATATATATTAATATAGAGATAGTACGAGAATAAGATAATGAGATTATATCTATAATGATATATATATATATATATATATATATACTATATAGATATATAATATAATAACTATATATATATATATATATACGATAATGAATATATAAGATATGTAAAAGCATGAATATAGTATACGCAGAATATAGAGACTTATAGAGATATAGATTAGAGATATATATATAGTATATATATATATATTATAGATAATATATACGTATGAGATATAGATAGATTTATATGTATATAAACTGTCTATGTATATATACGTATATGATATAGTACATATACATGTAGATACAGATAAATAATATATATATCGATATAGATATAATATAGAATATCTATATTATATGTATATAAAGTATACGCTATATATACAGTTAAGCGTATATATAAGAGACATTATCTATCCTATAAAATATACTAGATATATATATAGAATATAGTAGATATACACAATATACGAGATATATATAGGATATATATATATATCACTGTTATATATAACGTATATATATAGTATATATATATCATATACTATATATACTAGTTAGTATCTGATATCCCTATAATATATATATATATAGAGATATAGATATAAAATCTATAATATATATACTCAATAATAGTACTATATCTATATATATAAATATTAGATTATACATCATATATCTACATATACAATAAACTACATATAAATAATAATACATATAAATATATATATATATATATATTATATTATATATATATATATATATTATATATATGATATAACTATAGATACTTATTAGTATACATTGATTATTACATATAAATGAAAGTATAATAAACATTATAAACATATAGACTATCATATAATACACTCAGATATGTAATATAGATATACGTATATAATGTTATAGATAGTAGTATATATATATTATACTATATATCTACATAGGAATGATATACTAGGATTTTATGATAGATATTGGCTATATATAATATAATATGTATTAGATAGATACTATATATAGTTATATATATATAGATATATAAGTATATAGTATATATTCGTATATATAGTATATAGATGTATTATATATGTATATATTATGTACTTATATTATACATATATATATAGTATACCATATTATATATATCTATAATAATATTATATATCTATATATCATATATGTGATATTAATATGTATATATATATAGCTGAACACAGATATATGTACAATTATGCATTATACTCTATGAGGGTATATATATTATATTAGGGATAGAGATATGTATATGTATGTATAAATATGGACTAGAGATATAGATTCTATTATATATGATATATAAATATATATATACTGTATATATATTTTCTTGATTTTAAATGCATATGATATATTAGTACATATAACCACTATCTAGCACAATAGATATAATATATACAACATATATATAGTACATATACATTTATATACATATACCTATATCAGTATATCTATAATATATATAAGTACTATGTACCTATAATAGATAACACGATATCCCTGATATATAATAAAATAGTATACCGATATATAGTCTACACACTAGCTATATAGATATATATATTCTAGAAATATCGTTACGAATATATACACTATAATAAATATATAGTGGATATATATATAGCATATATATGTGTATATATATATATTATATTATATTAGCTTATATCACATAGATACTATATATAGATATACTATATAGATACGAGATCGACTATCAGTATACACTATATATAATATATATACCATACATTATATATTATATAGACTATATATGTAGTACTTAAGGACACACGATACATATATTTACATAATCTAGACAATTGTCCATATAGTGATATATTATATACATACTTTCCATATATATATGAGGTGTATATTGTAATTGTATATATATGTATTATATGGAATATTACGTATATATATGTATATATATATATATATATGTATACTCTACGACATCGAGATGTAGCTAGTGTATAAGAGATATAGATTATATAGACAGATAGATGATATATGGTATTATAATATATACAATTATATATATACTAAATATAGAAATATATATTATATATAATATAGTAGATAAGAATAATATGTAATATATAGATAGATAAATATATACATATATATGTATATATAAATTAGATATTATATGATATATAATTATATATAGATGTCACCAAATACGCATATATATACTTATATATATAGCATCTCTCTCTATTCTACTTCTTCTATCTACTCTTCTCTGCTACGTATCATCCACGCTGCTATTAATATAAGATATATAGATATATATATATATATTAGATATATATAATATATTATATATATAGTAAATATATATTTATATATATTCTATAGTATCTATATATATATATATATATATAATAATATATATATATCTGTATACATACGGAAGATATAGGTATAGTCTATAGTGCAGACTATCTAATCTATGTAACATATACATACACATGATTATACAGATGAATATCCATTACATTTTAAATTACATATAATACATAGTATATATTATAATCATATTATTACCTAATGTATATATATATTATAGATATATATATACAATAGTATATATATATACGACACGCACACCCACACACAACACACACAAATATATATTATCATTGTATCATACACTAGATATAGATACTAGATCTATATATACTATATATATAATATATATATCTATTATATATATATATCACTATAATATAGTATATATAGATAGTAGTATATAGATAATATATATGATACTAGTATATATATAGTATAGTAGTATATTATATATACGGCATATATACCATGATAGATATACACTATATATACATATATAAACTTATAATATTAGATAGTATAATATTACGTATGATTAGTGTAATAATTACTATATAATAGCACTTATTATAATTATATACGATATAGAAGATAGTATGATATATAGATGATACTACACTATATATGATATGCACACATATATGTGTCCACATATATCTACTATACACTTAAATACTAATATATTAGTATATAGATATCACCTAACATAGATATTATATCGATATATCTATCTGCCTATAGACTATTACTAGTATAATATTATAACTATATGTTACGTACATTAATATTACTATTACTATATAATATATATATACACTATACCTATCCATATCTTATTATTAGACATATTAGTTATAAACCTATGTATTGCAAGTAGAGTATATCTTCATATATAATATATGATTATGATATATATAATAGTATTTATGCACTATAAATACTCTAATACTTAATGATCACTCTCTATAGATATTACCCATATATATTATATAGTATATATATATATATATAATATATATATATATATATGATGAATTATATACATATATAGGGTACATATATATACATATTACATATATAGATATATTATACATATAGATATATACATGATATATACATGTATATACATATAATGTAGTATCTATACTATATAATATATTATAGCATCATATTATGTATATATATAGTAGTATATAATATATACTCAGATCACTATATATATATTCATAGAAATATATAGCTTCGACACATACTCATAGATTCTACATATAACACACACTACGATATATTATATACAACTTATTATAATACCTACTTATAATATATAAATGAATATATATTATAATATATGATATAAACCAATAGCACTATTACATATCATATGCATGATGTTAGACCCATCTTACATGACTATGCTACTCATATGTATATCAAATAATATGTACAATATATATATAAAATATATATAGATATATAATACCTATATATATAGACTAATAACTATATTCACTATCACATATATATATTATATATATATATATATCTTATCATAATATGTTTGTGTGGTGTTGTCATCCATCTATCCTATCTATATCTATCTATCTATCTATGTATCTATGCGAACTCTTACTACATCGTATCGTATATCACATATAATATCTACTCACTATATTATATATCTAGAGCATATATCGATCATATGTATACTCAGATTATATGTATATACATTAGTCTAAACACTATAATAATATATATATATTATTATGTATTTCGTAATACTATATATTAAATATACCTCAATTAGATTAGATATATACAGGGACTAGTTACTAGATAAATGGGTCTATTTTTTATCGTAATTATGTAGTAATAATGTATTTATAGGTTAGTACGTATATGTAATATCAATAGACAATAGCTATGAAACTCATATAGTATACAATAAGGGTGATATACTCTGTATATAGAAGATTAGCTAAATATACGACTAAAGATATATACACATCTTATATTAGAGACTACATACATTCTAGTATACCTAGATATCCGACGAGTATACTAACATAAATAAATCACTACCAATAGTATATACAGTACATATGCATATGCCATATGACTATAATATATAAGATATAATTAAGTATATACCTGACTTAATTCTCTAACTAGACCATATAAATATATCATATATCGATTATTATATTTAGTACGTGTCCGAACTCCTATATATACGATCAAGATTACTTATAGCATACCGATTAGACACAACAGATCACTATAGTATATAAGTAATATATATATCTACTACTACAAATATTGATATAGTAAATAATACACACAGTACCACCAGCACCATCACATACATGTTAACATACCTAACACTATAACTATTAACGCAGTTACATATTACACCAGCACTATCTTATAACTCCTGACTACTATAGAATAGATCATCCTATATGTATTTTGCCATACATACATAGATATCATCATATATGTAGTAGTACTAGACTAAGATCGAGTGATATAGTATATATGATTATATAGTATTAATAGTAGCATATATATGTATAGATTAGATATATATACTATATAAGATTATACTATAGAGTGATAAAACGACAGTATATCTACATATATAATATACTTATACATATATACAACACAAAACACCACACAAATATTAATATATTGCTCACATACATCTACACACACATAGATATACATAATACACCACACACACCAAAACAGACACACACACCACACACAACATCCACACCACACACAAAAAACACGACACATCACACACACACGAACTATATTTATTATATAGGGAGGATAAGTATATTCACTAATATAGACCATATATACTATCACTATGATATAAGATATATACTATAGATACTGACATCACTATACAGTATATAGAGCGAATAAAGCATATATAATGTACGTATCTGTAGGTATATATAGTAATTAATACTGATAGATTCTACATGATATCAACACACACATATATAGAATTACTACAATAATGTATATGATAATGCATTATATAATATAGTATATGTATAATATATTATATATAATAGAAAGATAGATAGATAGAATAGATAGATAGATAGAAGATAGATAGATAGTAAGATAATAGGTTAGATAGAACGAAGATAGATATATAGATATAGATGTGTGGTGAGGTGTGTATGTATATATAGAGATATATATAACTTAATATATATAGAGTATATAATGTAAGCTATTAGATTATATATATAGATAAATAGAGCGATATATATATATATTATATAGAGACTCTATAATGAAGTATATATAGAAAAGAGACTGTATATACACTATATACTCCACTACGCTCAGTAGTATACTTCCTATACAAAAGAGATAGAAGATAGATAGTATCACGATAGCATAGACAGATAGATCAGATAGAATAGCACAATAGATACAGAATATTATCATTACGTACTAGATAGTAGGTATGTACACTACTATCAATATCATTCATTCTCCTATCAATGTACTTATTAATATATTATTATATTATTATTATCATATATACTTTAATTTATGAGGATTAATTGAAAAAAAAGCACATATACACAAAAACTGTAATAAGAGGCAATAATAATAATAATAAGTAAATTTATAATACTAATTGTGTATCTATTGTTCTTAATATAATATGCGATTTATGATTCAGTTATTTATACTTTTGATGGTAGTATAATTGTAAAAATAATTCGCTTATAACAGACATATTTACAGTAATAAGATTATTTAGTAACATACACTGATATAAATTGAATTATATTATAAAAACACGTTATTCATGCATATTATTATTGTTATTAATAAATTATTGTAGTTGTTCATTGGCACAGGATGATAAAAAACATCTAGTATAACGGCACATTAATGCAATAATAAATAATATATAATTGCTCAAGAATGATGATAGAATTGAAATAGATGATGATTAACGAAGATGATAATATGATAATGGATATGAGTGGATGATAACGATAATACTAATGAGATTACCTCGTGATACGATTATAATAGGATTATATACCTCTATACTAGACACTCGTATATACACACTAGCTAGCCTATTATTATACCACACGTATATATGTCACAACGATACGAACTATTATCTATATAGGAATATATACTACCTGATATACTATAATATATTATACCCGATATATATACAATATACTACACGTATGATAGACTATATATACTATATGATATACATCGCACACATACACTATATACTAGATCAATATATTTATAATCTATAGAATATATCATAACATACTATGTATTAATCATCTAATACTGTTAAAAAACTCAACACTACATTAGACTTACATCATACATCTATTATATGCACTACTGCCTATGTACTCAACCAGACGACTATATATATATACACACACAACATATGTGGTCTGTGTAGCATGCTTGTTATATAAATGCAGATACAATCGTAGACTAGTAAATTGTTATATATATATGCTACTCTAAATGACAACATAATATACAACAGATATAGGGCCGCGGTGGCCAGAATGGTTTAGAGTGTTGAACTGAAGACTGTCACGACGGAGCAGCTGACATTCGAGGGTTCCGAGTCACCGGACCGCCTGCATTGTTCCCTGGGGACAATGAAACTTATCACTTGATGGCGCACTAGCATAGCCAACTGGGTGGCTTAAACAGCCAGCCGAAATCAAGTGCTGGTCCACCAAGCCCGGATAAAATAGAGAGAAATGACATACCTAAAAACGACCACCGGCACTCTCCGTGGAAAGGAACTGGGTGACCTGACCACAATCTTCCACTCCAATGAAGCATACAACATGAAAAACTACACATAAGTATCATGCCTAGGGACTAAACGCGGCTTCAGACATTGAAGCCACCGTTTTAAAAGAAGAAGACACTATAATAGGTAGACACACCACACACACACACAACACACACACAGAGTTATTAATATATAATACTATAGATAGTGATAATACCATATATAGATGAGATATTATATGATAACTACAGAGACGATATAGATCTAGGAATAACTATATATCCAGTAGGGTTAAATAGGAACATTGAGTAGATATATATAAGTCATGATTATATATATAGAAGTAGAGATAGAGATATATATATATATATAATATATAGAGATATAGTATGGTATAGATTAAAGAGACGTAATACATATAGATAGTATATTATATAGATAGATATAATATAATATATATATATATATATATATATTTAAATTAATTATATAGATATATATATATATATATAAGAATTATATAGTACTATATATATATATAACATATATATACACACACAACACAGACACACACCCACCACACAAACACACCCACACACACATACACACACACACCAAACACACACACACACACACACACACATAGATGAGATAATATGATACTTATATATATATAGAGATAGAGAGAAGATGAATATAGATATCTATACGTAGATATAATAGATATAGAGACAGAGATAGAGACAGATATAGAGAGAATATATAGAGATAGAGAGATATAGATTGATATATAATAATATTAGATATATATGATATATATAATATATTGTATATATCATATACATAGATATACAATATGATATGAGTAGATAATGATATATAGAGGATGATATATATTAGATATATTATGAGATATAAATCTGTATATATAGTATATATAGATCTGATTGGTAAATATGATATGACATATCTGAGTATATCTATATAGATATATTATATATATAGATATATATATATATAGATAAGATAGATATAATATATATATATAGTATAGGTATATATATATTATATACTATAGACATATAGCAATAGATAGATAGATAGATTAGATAGATAGATAGATAGATAGATAGCTAGATAGAATATAGATAATAGATATATGTGTTGTGCATATGTGTTTGTGTAGTATATATATATATCTATATATATTTATATATATTATATATATATATATTCTATTATAGATATATATATATATAGATATATATATCTATATATATGTATGTATGGATGTATGTAAATGTATATGTATCATTATTATTATGAGTATTTATTCATGATTATTATTATTATTATTATTATTATTATTATATTATTATGATTATTATTATATATTATAATTATTATTACTATGGATTATATTATTATTATTTCATTATTATAATTTTAATTAGTAGTATTTGACAAAAAATATAAGAACTATAAAAAAGTAATAATAATAATAATAAGTAAATTATAATCATACTAATTACACTATATATGTTTTAATATAATTGTTATTATCTAGCATTATTATTCACATGTACTGGTAGTATAATGTAAAAATAATTATTTATAACAAGTAATATTACAGTAAATACTGATAGTAATTACCAAATGGTTCTATAAAATGAACTTCATATAAAAAACTTATTTATTGTTATTAACTGGTTATTAATAATTATTGTAGTTATTATATTAGAGTATAGATATAAAAAACATATATCTGCAATTAATGCAAATAATAATGATAAAAATTGCAATAATATGATAATAATGAAAAAAATGATGATAACCAGATGGCATAATGATTATAATGCATGATATATGATGATGCACAACGAAATAATGATAATAATCATTATGATAATGATGATAATAAATAGAAAATTGTTCCACATAATAAAGAAAAGACAAAAAAAATTGCCCAAAAGTCACAAAAAGCTGCAAAATCCATAGCAAAATATAGACTTTAGAGAGTAGACGCAAAAATGACGTTTTTTCCATTCATTTTGATGATTTCTGGCAATTATAGGTTAATAATGATAATAATTACAAGAATTTAATTAATCATGACAATGAATATCACACTAACCGTGAGACAATGAAGAGATTTGAGGCAATAAACATTGAGGATTATTGATACTTACTTACATTATTATTATTATATTTTCATTATTCATATTATATTTAATATCATTAGTTATTATTATTATATTATATTATATATTTTTAGTATTATGATTATTATTCTTATTATTATTTATTATTATTATTATTATTCATTATTGTTATTACTGTAATCATTAGTATATGCCCAAAAAAATATATATTAACACGGTAATATTAGCAATAGTAATACTAATCAAAGTAAATTATATAATACTAATGTGTTGTAATATTGTTATTAATTATTTGGTTATATATCATTATTAATTAGCATTTACTGGTGAGTATAGTGTAAAAATAATTATTAGACTTAATATTTACAGTAATAATGATATTAGTTAAAATAATGATATAAATGATTATTATAAAAACGTTATTCATGCTATTATTATTGTTATTACTAATATTATTGTAGTTGTTATTGGTATAGATGTAAAAACATATATTATAACTGCATTAATTGCAATAATAATAATAATAATTGCAATAATGATGATAGTAATTGAAATAATGATGATAACGAAGATGATAATGATGATAATGATGATAATGATGATAACATAATAAAAATTATAATCGTGATAATATTTTAATATATATTATATTATATATATATATAATATATTATATAAAATAAATATATATATATATATATAATTATATTGTATAACTTATAATATATATATATATATATATAGATTTTATATATATATATATATATATATATATATATGATATATATACATATTTGTGTGGTGTATTTGTATATAAATGTATATACATATATGTATGCATATAAATGTATATATATATGTATTTATATGTATATATATATAAATATGGGCCGCGGTGGCCGAATGGTTAGAGTGTTGAACTGAAGACTGTCACGACGGCAGTCTGAATGCGAGGGGTTTTGAGTCACCGACCGCCGCATTGTTCCCTTGGGCAAGGAACTTCACCTTGATTGCCTACCTAGCCACTGGGTGGCTAAGCCAGCCGAAATCAAGTGCTGGTCCCAAGCCCGGATAAATAGAGAGAATGATTACCTAAAAGGTACCACCGGCACTCTCCCTGGAAAGGAACTGGGGACCCTACCACATACTCCTCCAAAGCATCACAACATGAAAACTACACATAAGATCATGCGTGACAAGGCGGCTCCGACGAACCTACCCTTAAAAAAAAAATATTAAAATAGAAAAACACACACACACACCCCACATAATAAAATATATAATATATAATATATTAAATAAATTAAATAAAATAAAAAATATATATATATAATACATGTTTAAATATAAACATTTAATATATAATATATATATATATATAAATATATAAATATATATATATAATTATAAAATTAAAAATAATTTAAAACATATTATACACACACACACACAGACACACACACACACAAACACACCCACACACACAACACACAACACACACACACACACACACACCCACACATTTATAATATAATATATAATATATATATAAACATATAGTATAATAATATAATATATAGATATATATATATATATATATATATATATATATATATATAGTATATATATATATAATTATATATTATCTGTATATAATACTATATATATATTATCTATTAATATATAGTCGTAGTATATATATATTATATATATATATATATATATTATATATATATATACAAATATATATATATATTTATATAGATAGTAGATAAAGATAGATAGATAGATAGATAGATAGATAGATAGATAGATAGATAGATATATAGATATATAGATATATGTGTGTGTGCATATGTGTTTGTGTATGTATTATATATATATAATATATATATATATATATATATATATATAATATATATATATATATATATATATATAGTATATTATATATGTATGTATGTATGTATGTAAATGTATATTATCATTTATTATTTATTATTATTATTATTATTATTATTATCATTATTATAATTTTAATTATTAGTATTATTGCCAAAAAATATATTATAACTATAAAAAAGTAATAATAATAATAATAAGTATAATTATAATCATACTAATTGTTATATTATTGTTATTAATATAATATTGTTATTATTATCATTATTATTTTTTTTACTGGTAGTATAATTGTAAAAATAATTATTATAACAGTAATAATTACAGTAATAATGATATTAATTAAAATGGTTATATAAATAATCATTATAAAAAACTTATTATTGTTATTATCATTGTTATTAATATTATTATTGTAGTTATTATTATTATAGTATAGATATAAAAACATATATCTGCAATAATTGCAATAATAATGATAAAAATTGCAATAATGATGATAATAATTGAAATAATGATGATAACAATGATGATAATGATTATAATGATGATAATGATGATGATAACGATAATAATGATAATAATCATTATGATAATGATGATAATAATAGGAATTGTGTCCATACATAATAAAGAAGTCAAAGAAAAAAAAATTCCCAAAAGTCAAAAAAGCTGCAAAATCTAGCAAAATATAGCCTTTTGAGAGTAGACTGCAAAATGACGTTTTTTCCATTCATTTGATGATTCTGGCAATTATTAGGTTAATAATGATAATAATTACAAGAATTCTATTAATCATGACAATAATGATGATAAACGTGAGAATGAAGAGAATTTGGATAACATTTGATGATTATTGATATTATTATTATTATTATTATTATTATTATTATTATTATTATTTTTATTATTATTATTATTATTATTATTATTATTATTATTATTATTATTATTATTTATTGTTATTACTTTAATTATTAGTATTATTGCCCAAAAAAATATATTATAACTGTAATATTAGCAATAGTAATAATAATAAGTATAATTATAATAATACTAATTGTTGTAATATTGTTATTAATATTATTATTGTTATTACTATTATTATTGTAGTTGTTATTAGTATAGATGTAAAAATATATATTATAACTACAATAATTACAATAATAATGATAATAATTGCAATAATGATGATAATGATGATAATGATGATGATAATGATAATAATGATGATAATCATGATAATAATGATGATAATAACAGGAATTGTGTCCATATATAATAAAAAAGGTAAAAGATAAAAAAATCACTAAAGTCGAAAAAGCGGCAAAATCTCCCTTTTGGGAGTAGACTCCAAAATGACGTTTTTTCCATTCATTTGATGATTCTGAAATTATTAGAGGTAATAATGATAATAATTACCAGAATTCTATTAATCATGACAGTAATGATAATAAAAGTGAGAATGAAGTTAATTTGGATAAAATTTGATGATTATTATTATTACTATTATCATTATTATTATCATTATTATCATTGTTATTATTATTATTATTATTATTACTTTAATTATTACTATTATTGCCAAAAAATATATTGTTATAATATTTTTATTAATATTGTTATTGTTATTATTATTATTTTTTTTTACTTGTAGTATAATTGTAAAAATAATTATTATAACAGTAATAATTACAGTAATAACGATATTAATTAAAATAATGATATAAATAATTATTATAAAAACGATATTATTGTTATTATTATTGCTATTACTATTATTATTGTAGTTTTTATTAGTATAGATGTAAAAATATATATTATAACTGCAATAATATCAATAATAATTATAATTATTGCAATAATGATGATAATAATTGCATTAATAATGATAATGATGATGATAATGATGATAGTGATGATAATGATGAGGATAACGATAAAAATTATGAAAATCACGATAATAATGATGATAATAATAGGAATTATGTCCATATATAATAAAAAAAGGTAAAAAAAAAATTCAAAAGTTGAAAAAGTGGCAAAATCTAGCGAAATATAGCCTTTTGAGAGAAGACTCCAAAATGAGTCTTTTTCCATTCATTTGATGATTATCGAAATTATTAGGGTAATGATGATAATAATTATTAGAATTCTATTAATCATGACAATAATGATTATAAAAGTGAGAATAAAGAGAATTTGGATAACATTTTCTTATTATTAATATTATTACTATTATCATTATTATTATCATTATAATAATAATAATAAAAATAATAATAATAATAATATTAATAATAATAGTAGTAGTATAGTAATAATAATAATAATAATAATAATAATAATAATAATAAAAAGTCGAAAAAGCGGCAAAATCTAGCGAAATATAGCCTTTTGAGAGTACACATTTGATGATTATTAATATTATTACTATTATCTTTATTATTATCATTATTATCATTATTATTATTATTATAATCATTATTTTTATTATTATTATTATTATTATTATCATTGTTTTATTATTATTATTATTATTATTTTTATTATTATTATTATATATATTATTATTATTATTATTATATCATTATATTATATTATTATTATTATTATTATTATTATTATTATTATTTATTATTTTTTATTATTATTATTATATTATGTATTATTATTATACCTTATTATTAGTATTTTATTTCCAAAGAATATATTATAACTGTAATAATAACAATAATAATAATAATAACTATAATTATAATAATACTAATTGTTATATTATTAAAAAAATTTTATTATGTTTTTATTTTTGTTATTACTTTTTTTGTGTTGTTTTTAGTATAGATGAAAAAACATTATTAAAACTGCAATAATTGCTTTAAATAATGAAAAAATTTAAAATAATGATGAAATTTGCAATAATGTGATGTAATGTGATAATGATGAAAACGTAAAAATGATGATAATTATGAAATAATATGAAATAACAGGATTTTTTTCCCAGATTAAAAAAAAAAGTAAAAGAAAAAAAATCCCCAAAAGTCGAAAAAGGGGCAAAAATCTAGGAAGTTAGTTTTTGAGATTAACTCCAAAATGACGTTTTTTCCATTTTTTTGAGTTCTGAAAATTAATAGAGTAAAAATGATAAAAATTACCAGAATTTTTTTTAATTTGACAATAATAATGAAAAAGTGACAATAAAGAAATTCGATAACAATTGATGATTATTAAAATTACTATTATCTAATTTTTATAACTTTTATCATTTTTATAACTGTTTCATTTTATCATTATAATAATAATAATAATAATATTAATAATTATAATATTATTATTATTATTATTATTTTTATTTTTTATTATTTTTATTATTTTTCATTTTTATCTTTTTATTATTTCATTTTTGTTTTACTTTAATTATTGTATTTTTGCCAAAAAACTTTTATCACTGAAAACAATAAAAAAAATAATTTTAAAAATAAGTAAAATTTAATAATATATTCCATAATTTTCTTATTAATAATTTTTATTGTTTCTTTATCTTTATTATCTTTTTTATTTGTATAAATTGAAAAAAATAATTATTGTAATTGATAATTACAGTAATAACGTTTTAATTAAAATAAAAAATTTTAAAAAATTATTATAAGAACGTTTTTATTATTTTTATTACTATTATTACTAAAATGAAATAACGCAATAATGATGATAAAAAATTTGCAATAATGATGAAATAAGACGATAATAACAGGAATTGTGTCTATATATAATTTTAAAAGGTAAAAAAAAAAATCCCAAAAGTCAAAAAAAGCAGCAAAATCTAGAAAATACCCTTTTGAGATTAGATTTCAATAAACGTTTTTTTCCATTCATTGAGGATTCGGGAAAATATTTTGTAATAAATAAAAATTACAAGTTATTTTAATCATGACAATAATGACGAAAAATTTAAAATAAAAAAATTTGGTAACATTTGATGATTTTTGTATTTTTACTATTATCATAACTTTTTCTTTAATAAATTATTTTTATTATTATTTTTATTTTGATTATATTAATATATTATTATTATATTATTATTTTGTGATTATTTATTATTATTATTATTATTATTTTTAAATTTATTATTTAATTATTAGTATTATTCCCCAAAAAAATATATTAAACTATAATAAAAATAAAAAAATTATATAATAAAAATTTTTTAAAAATAATAAATTTTTATTTTATTTTTAAATAATCTTTATTATTTTTTTTTGGGTAGTATAATTGTAAAAAATTTTAGAACAGAAAAATTTACAGAAATAAGATATTAATTAAAATAATGATAAAATAATTAATATAAAAATTTTATTATTCCTTTTATTATTGTTTTTACTTTTATTTTGTAGTTTTTTTTAGTATAGATTAAAAAAATAAAATTTAAAACTGCAAAATTGCAATAATAATCTAAAAATTCAATAATGATTATAATATTTGAAATAATGAAGATAAGAATTTTAAATGATATAATGTGATAATGAGATATAACGATAATAATGATGATAATCATGAAAATAATGATGAAAACAACAGGAATTGGTCCCATAAAAGAAAAAAGGTAAAGAAAAAAAACCCCAAAAGTCGAAAAAACGGCAAAATTAGCAAATAATTTTTTTGAGAGAAGCTCGAAAAAAAAGTTTTTTTCCATTTTTTGATGATTCTGCAATTTTTAAGGAAATAATGAAAATTTTAACAGAATTCTTTAATCATGAAAATAATGAGATAAAAGTCAATCAAGAGAATTTTGGATAACATTTTATGTTTATTGATATTATACATTATCTTTATTATTACATTATTATCATTTTTTTAATATTATTATTATTATATTATTTTTTTATTATTATTATTATTTTTATTTTTATTTTTATATTATTATTATTATTATATTTTATTTTTATTATTTTATTATCATTATTATTATTATTATTATTATCATTATTATTATAATTTTTAGATAATTTAAAAAAAAAATTATTATAACTGTAAAATAGAAAATAATAATAATAGTAATAAAAAGAAATTATAATACTAATTTGTTAAAATTTGTTATTAATATTATTGTTGAAATTTATTATTATTATTTTATTATTTTTATTTATTTTTTTTTTATTATTTTTATTATTTTTAAATTTTATTTTTTTTATTTTTATATTATATTTTACTGTGTATAATTGAAAAAAAAAAAATTATTATAACTAAAAATTTACAGTAATAAAAATTTTAATTAAGATAATGATAAAAATTTTTTTTTATTGTAAAAAAATTTTTTAATAATTTTTTTGTTATTACATTTTATTTATTTTGTTATTTATAGAGTAAAATTATAATTATAATACAAAAATTTACAAAATAATGTAAAAATTGCAAAATGATGATAATAATTACAATCAAAATGATAATGGATAAAATGATGATAATGATGAAAATGATAATGATAAGGAAAATAAGGATGGTAATCATGTAAATAATATGATAACAGGAATTGTGTCCATATATAAAAAAAAAATTTTAAAAAAAAAAATCCATAGGTCAAAAAGCGGAAAAATCTGAGAATATTGCCTTTTGAGAGTAGACTCAAAAATGACGTTTTTTCTTTAAATTTTTGATGATTCGGGGAAATTATTACTATAAGGATAAAAATTACGAGAATTCTATTAATCATGA
This sequence comes from Penaeus monodon, assembly GCF_015228065.2. Classification (NCBI taxonomy): domain Eukaryota; kingdom Metazoa; phylum Arthropoda; class Malacostraca; order Decapoda; family Penaeidae; genus Penaeus; species Penaeus monodon. The sequence continues at coordinate 148,017 of NW_023660440.1, read as the reverse complement.
CAAAAATGATATGAAAGGAGAATAAAGAGAATTTCTTTAAAACTTTGATGTTAATAATATGATTACTATCATATTATTATTTTTCTTTATTATCAAATTTTTATCTTTATTTTTATATTATTTTTTTATTTTATTGATATTTTTATTATTTTATTATTAATTAATTATAAATTATTAAAAATTATTATTTTTGATTATTATTTCTTTAATATTTTGCTAAAAAAATAAAATTTAACGAATATACAAAATGAAATAAAAATATAATTAATAATCAATTACATAATATTGTTTTTAAATATTTTTATTGTTTTATTATCATTATTTTTATTTTCACTAGTATTTAAAAATATAAAAAATAATTATTAAACAAAATAATTACAGTAATAACGATACTAATGAAAATAAGATATAAAAAATTTTTATTATAAAAAATTATTATTCTTATTTTTATTGTTATTTTTTTTATTTTTCTTATTATATAGATGAAAAACTATATGTTTAACTGCAATAATTGCAATAAAAATGAAAATAATTACAAAAATTTGATAATAATTTGCAAAAAATGATGAAATGATGATGCAAGATCTAAGTGATGATCCCGATAATAATGATATATCATTATAATAATGTGGTAATAACAGGTTTTCTTTCCACTTGAAAAAAAAGGTAAAAAAAAAAATCCAAAAGCGCAGAGGGGCAAAATCTTTCAAAATATAACCTTTGAGAGTAGACCCCAAAAATGATTTTTTTTTCCATTCATTTGATGATTCGGGCAATTATTAGGGTAAAATGAAAAATTACCAGAATTCTTTTAAATTGACAATAATGTGACAAACGGAGAATAAGAGAATTTGCTAAAATTTCTTGAATATTAATGTTATTACTAATATCTTTATTATTTTTGTTATTATTTTTATTATTATTTATTTTTAATTATTATTATTATTATTATTACTATTATTATTATCATTATTATAATTTTTTATTATTATCATTTTATTATTATTATTTTATTATTACTTATTATTATTATTATTATTTTTATTATTATTATTTTATTTTTTATTTCATTATTATTTTATTATTTTCATTATAGTATTATTGCCAAAAAAAATTATAACTGAAAATAATAACAATAAAAATAATAAAAGATAAAATTTTATAAAAAACTAATTGTTAAATATTTTTATAATATTATTATTGCTATTATTATCATTTCATTATTTTACTGGTAGTATAATTGCAAAAATAATTATTATAACAAAAATAATTACAGTAATAACGATTATAATTTCAAAGAAATATAAATTTTAATAGAAAACGTTATTTTTGTTATTATTGTTTTTACTTTTATTATTGTATTTTGTTTTATTTTTAATGGAAAAATTATATTAAACTGCAAAATTTCAATAATAATGATAAAAATTTGTGAAAAGATGATAAAATTGCAAAAATGATATAACGATAAGACATTGATTAATAATGAAATGATAAGATAACGTAATAAGTGAAAATCATGATAAAATTATGTAATAACAGGAATTTGTGTCCATATATAAAAAAAAAAGGTGAAAAAATATCCAAAAGTCGAAAAATCGGCAAAATCTGGAAAAAATATGGGTTTTTGGGAGTAGACTCCAAAAGACGTTTTTTCCATTCTTTTTGATTATTTGAAATTTATTAGTGTAATAATGAAAAAATCCCAAAATTCATTAATCATAAAAAATTTGGATATAAATATTGAATAAAGAGAATTTAGTTAACATTTGACGATTATGAAAATATTACCTTTTATTTTTTTTATTATTATTTCATTATTATCCATTATTATTATTGTTATTATTTTTATTATTTTTTATTATTTTTATTATTATTATTTTATTATTATTATTATTTTATTACATTATTTTTATTTCATTACTATTATCTTATCATTACTATTATAATTACTTTTTAAAATTTTATTATTATTTACTTAAATTATTAGTATTATTGCCAAGTAATAATTATAACTGAAATAATGCAATAAAAATAATAAAAGTATAATTATAATAAATAATTTTTAAATCTTTATTGTATTGTTTTGTTTTTATTTATTATTATTATTTTAGGGTAGTAAATTGAAAAAATAATTATTATAACAGAAAAAATTAAGTAAAAACGAATTAATTAAAAATAATGAAATAAATAATTATTATAAAAGCGTTCTTTTGTTATTATTATTTTGTTACTATTATTATTGTAGTTCTTTTTGTATAGATTAAAAAATATATTATAACGGGAATAACTAAATAAAAATGAAATAATTGCAAAAATGAGATAATAATTACAATAAGATGAAAAGATGATGATAAGATGAAATGATGATGATAACGTGTAAGATGATAATCATGATGAAATGATGATAAAAACTGGAATTGACGTTATAAAATTTAAAAAGGAAAGAAAAAAATCCTAAAAAACAAAAAGGTCTAAATCTAGAAAAATATAGCCTTTTGAGAGTAGACTAAAAAAAGACTTTTTTTAAATTTTCTTTTCATTATTTGGAAATTATTAGGGTAATGATGATAAAATTACCAGTATTTATTAAACATTACAAAAAAAATGATGATGAAAGTGAGAATAAAGAAAATTTGGATAAATTTATGATTATTATTATTACTATAATGATAATAATAACAATAATATTTAATAAAAAATTATTCAATTAGTATTATTATAATCATATTTATTATTTTTATTTTGGTTTTATTGCAGTTATAATATATTCCTTAGCAATAAACTATTAATTAAGTAATAATGATAAAAATTTAAATAGATTTTTAATAACAGTAATAAAAATAAAAAAATAATAATAATAATAATAATAATAATAATGATAATAATGATAATAAAATTATAAAATTAAATTTTATCAATAAAAAAATTGTTAAAAAAATTCTCTTTTCCCAAATTTTTTTATCATTTTTGTCATGATTAACAGAATTTAGTAATTTTAATTATTACGCAATAATTGCCAAAGAATCATAAAATGAAGGGAAAAAAAAACTTCTTTTTGGGGTCTCTCTCAAAAAGCAATATTTTGCTAGATTTCCACTTTTTCGACTTTTGGGATTTTATTTCTTATCCCTTTTTTTATTATGTGTGGACAAAATTCCTGTTTTTATACATTATTATCATGATTATATCATTATTATCTATCATGTCTTATCACATTACATCTTTACATCATCTTTGTTTTTCATTTTTGCAAATATTATCATCATTATTGAAATTTATCATTTTTTATAGCAATTATTCCATTTTAAAATATATTTTTTTACATCTAATACAAAACAATACAATAAAATAGTAATAACAAATAAGAATAAAACATTTTTATTTTAAATTTATTTTATCATTTTTTTTAATAAATCGTATTACTGAAATTATTACTGTTATAATAATTTTTTTACAATTATCTACCGTAACAATAAAATAATGATAATAAAACATAAAAATAAAATAATAATAATTTTAAACAAGTTTTTTTAAAATTATATTTATTTTATTATAGTTAAAATTTAAATTTTTGGCAATAACTTTAAATTAAAAGTAATAAAAATAATAAAATAATAATAATAATATAATAATAATAATAATATAATAATAATAATGATAATAATAATAAAAATAATAATAATAAAAAAGGTAATAAAATAATAAAAAAATAATTTTATTAATGATAATAGAATGATAATAGTAATTTTATCAAAAATCATGAAATTTTACCCAAAATACTTTTTATTCCAATTTTATCTCTTATTTCTGATTAAAAAAAATCTTGTAATATTATCTTTATTACCCAATGATTTCCAGAATCTTTAAACGAATGAAAAAAATTTTTTTTTGGGAGTTACTCAAAAAAGGCAAATTTTTTCCTAGATTTGCTGCTTTTCTATTTTTGGGTTTTTTCTTTAATTTTTTTAAAATAATATGGAAAAAATTCCCTTTATTATCATCTTTATTTCTCATTTTTAAATATTATCATCATTATTGCAATTATTTATTTTTTTTTTTACAATTATTGCAGTTATAATATATTTTTTTCATTATTTAATAACAATACAATAATAATAGAATAACAAATTAAAAAACAATAAAAACTTTTTTAAAATAATTATTTATATCATTTTTTAATTTAATCCATTATTACTGTAATTGTTAGTTATAATTTTTATTTTAAAAATTATAATAGAAAAAAAATAAAAAATATGGAATGATAAATAATAATATTATTAAAACAATTTATAACAATTAGTTTATTATATTTTATTTTTATTATTATTTTATTATTATTATTATTATTACAGTGATAAAATTTTTTTGGAATATACTAAAAATTAAAGTAAAAAAAAATCAAATAATAATAACATATAATAATAATAAAAAAATAATAATAATAATGAAAATAAAAATAAAAATGATAAAAATAATAATAAAATAGTAAAAATAAAAAAAATTGTGAAATAATATGATATAGTAATGATTTAATAATAATAAAAATGGAAATTTATTATCATTTTACTCAAATAATTTCAAAATCATAAAATTGAAAAAACGTCTTTTTGGATTTTATCTTAAAAGGCTGTATTTTTCTAGATTCACCGCTTTTTCGATTTAGTGATTTTTTTTTTTTTCCCTTTTTTATATGTGGAAAAAAATCCTGTTATTATCATTTTTATTATCATGATTATCATCTTTATTACGTTATCACATCATTACATCATTATCTCTCATTAGATCTTTATTGCAATTATTATCATCTTTATTGAATTATTAACATTATTATTGCAATTATTTAGTTAAATATATGTTTTTAACTATACTAATAACAACTACAATAATAATAGTAATAACAAAAATAATAGCTATAATGTTTTTATAATAATTATCTAAATCATTTTTTTAAATTAATTCGTTTTTACTGTAATTATTTTGTTATAATAATTTTTTAAAATTTCTCCCATAATATAATAAAAAAGAAATAAAACAAAAATAATATTAATAACAAATTATAACAATAGATTTTTATAATTTATTTTTTGTTTTTTTTATTTTATTTTTACAGTTATAATTATTTTTTGAAATAAATACTAATAATTAAAGTAATAATAATAATAATAATAAAATAATTATAATTAAATAATAATAAAAAAATAAATAAAATAATAATAATAAAAAATAATGATGAAATGATGAAAAAAATAATTAATAATAATAAAAATAAAAATAATAATAATAATAAAAAATAATAATAAAATAATAATAATAATAATAATAATAATAAAAATAATAATGATAATAATTATAAAAAAATGTAATAATGATATAAAAGAAAATAGTAATAATATTAAAATCATCAAATGTTACCCCAAATTCTCTTTATTTTCACTTTTATCATATTATTGT
>NW_023660440.1:113087-116749 GCF_015228065.2 Penaeus monodon | reverse complement strand
GTGTGTGTGTGTGGTTTCTGCACTTATTATATATATATATATAATTATATATAATTATATATTAAAAAAATAAATTATTTAAAATATATAAATAATATATAAATATATATAATATATATTATATAAAAATTATATTATTATTCCATGTATATTTTTATTATATATTTATAATTTATATAATATATATATATAATTTATATTTATTTTATGTGGTGTGTGTTTTTCTGTGTGTGTGTGTGGTGTGGTGTGTGTTCCCTATTATATATTAAAAATATATATATATATAATATATTATAATATAACATATATATAATTAAAATTATTATATATATAATATATTAATAGATAAACATAAATTAATTTTTATTCCATTTTATTAAAATATTAATTAATTATTTATTATAAATATATATAAAATTTATAATATTTCTCGTTTGCTCCTAGCCACGGGGGGCCCAAACCCCAACCCCCAACCAAAAGTAAGTGCTGGCCCCAAGCCGGATAAAAATAGGGGAAAATGTACTAATCGTAACACCGGCACTTGGTGGAAAAAAAACTAGGGCCCCTCCCCCGTACTCACTCCAAGGCATACCCCTGAAAACTAAAATTCAGTATCTCTCTGACCACGGCGGTTCAGACATGAACCTGAAAGAAGAAGAAGAAATATTTATATATGTGGGTGTGTTTGAGGTGTGTGTGTATGTGCATGTATATGTTATGTATTATATAAAAAATATTATAATATAATATATATATAATATATTATATATATATAGACACAGCAACATCCCACACACCCAAAAAACATACACACAACGAACCACACCACAACACCACCAAAGACACAACACACACAGAAAACACAATTATTTTCATGTTAAAAACATTTGGTTTTTATTACATTATTCCCTAAAATTTTCCAAAAACACAAAGAAATCGAAAAAAACGCATTTTTAGATACCTTTTAAAAAGGTATTTTCGCTTTGCCCCCTTTTGACTTTTTGGGGTTTTTTTCTTTTTCTTTTTTTTTTTTTATGGGCACAATTCTTTTTTTATCAGATTATTACATGATTTTCAATTTTTTCGTTATCATCATCTTATATCATTATTGCAATTATTATATTTTGCAATTATTACATTATTATTGCAATTATTGAAGTTATAATATATATTTTTAAAACTAAACTAATAAACAGCTATAATAATAATAGGTAAAATAATAATAATAACTTTTATAATAATCTAGGTTATATAATTATTTTAATTAATATCGTTATTACGTACTTATTACTGTTATTAATAATTAGTTTTGCAATTATACTACAATGAAAATAAATGATAATGATAATAATAACAATAATAACAAATTCAATATTATAACGATTAGTATTATATTAATTATACTTATTATTATTATTATTGTTATATACAGCTCATGATATATTTTGGCAATACTACTTACTACTACTACTACTACTACTACTACTACTACTACTACTAATAATAATAATAATGAGACTAGTAATAACTATAAATAATCATCAAATGTTATCCAAATCTCTTATTATCACTTTTATCACATTATTGACATGTTATATAATTCTGTAATTATTATCATTATAACTAATAATTATCAAAATCATGAAATGATTTTTAAAAAAAACGTCATATTCCAAACTCTACATTTCGCTAGATTTTGGCCGTATTTCGAATTTTGGATTTTTTTTTTTAGTTTTTTTATTGTATATGGACAATCCTGTATTATCATCATTATTATCATGATTCTCATCATTATTATGGTATCTAATCATCATCATCATTATCATCATTACCATCATCATTATCATATATGCAATTATTATCATCATTATTGCAATGTCATTTGTCATTTCATTGCAATTATTGCCAGTTATAATATATATTTTTACAACATACAATAACAGCTACAATAATAATAATAATAAGGAAAGTAATAGAATAATAACGTGTTTATAATAATGATTTATATCACTATTTTAATTATTAGGTTATACGGTAATTATTACTTTATAATAATTATTTTACAATTATAAATCCAGTAAAAGTAATAATAATGATAATAAAGCAATAAATAGTTTTAATAACAATATTATAACGATTATTATTATATAACTTATTATTATATTATTGTTATTATTACAGTTATGCTATGTTTTGGCAATAATACTAATAATTAAAGCCATAATAATAGTAAATAATAAATAAAATAATAATTAATAATATATAAAATCATGATATGTAATAATTATTACTGTTCATAAATGTTATCCAATTCTCTTTACTCACTTTCATCTACCATTATTGTCATGATTAATTAGAATTCTGTAATATTATCATTATTACCCTAATAATTGCCAGAATCATCAAAATGAATGGAAAAAAACGTGATTTTGGGGTAGAGTCTCGCAAGGCGCTAGATTTGCCGCTTTTTCGACTTTTGGATTTGTCTTTTACCCTTTTTATTATTATGGGACACCATTTCCTCGTTTATTTATCATCATTATTATCATGATTATCTTCTTAGTATCGTTATCATCATCATTATTATCATTATCATCATTACCATCATCATATTATTGCAATTATTATCATCATTAATGCAATTATTCTCATTATTATTGTAATTATTGCCAGTATAATATATATTTTTAAACTATACTAATAACAGCTACAATAATGAATAGTAATAACAAAATACTAACAATAATAACGTTTTTATTATAATTATTTATATCATTAATTTAATAATATCGTTATACTGTATTATTACTGTTGAACGATAGGTCAGTCTGAGCCACCCGCGGTCACAGCCTGACACTTAATGTGCTAGTTTTCATGTGTGATGATCTTGGAGTGACGACGTGGTAGGGTCCCATTTCCTTCACGGAGAGTGCGGTGTTCCAGTTTAGGTAATAATTCTCTCTACTTTTCCGAGGCTTGGACCAGCACTACTTGTGCTGCTGGCACACAGTGGCTAGGTAGGCAATCAGGTGAAGTCTTACCCAAAGGGAACAACGCGGCGGTCGTGACTCGAACCCTCTAATTCAGATTGCCGTCGTGACAGTCTTGAGTCCGACGCTCTAACCATTCGGCCGCCGCGGCCTTGACGATCATGGGCTTCCATAAATTTTTCTTAGCAATTTAGAGCGTTGGTTTTGCCATTGCCTTCCGCCCGGTGTTTTTTTACGATCACATCTCTATTTACCCGGTACTGACTTGAGCTGGCTTGACACCCAGTCGGCAACGACATATTATATATATACTATATAATATATATATATATATATTATAATATATATATATATATATATATATCGAGCCCGTATATACATATATGTAGACTACACCACACACACAAACACCCAAACACAATACAAACTCACACACCACACACACACAACACACACACACACTCACCATATATATATAAATATCAGTTACGTACGTGGCAAAAAGCAAGGATACCTTTAGGTTAGGTTTATGTTATACTAAGTTAGTTTAGGTATGTTTAGGATAGGTTAGGATAGGTTTAGGTATGTTTAGGTTAGGGTTAGGATAGGTTTAGGTTAGGTTGGTTTAGGTTTCGGTTAGGTTTGGGTTAGGTTTAGGTTAGGTTTGGGGTT
>NW_023660440.1:90587-100587 GCF_015228065.2 Penaeus monodon | reverse complement strand
ACCTAACCAAACCTAACCCCAAACTAACAAAATATCTGACCCAAACCTAACCCAAACCTGAACCTAAACCTCACCCAAACCTTAACCCAAAACCTAAACTAAGCTAACCGAAAACCTAACCGAAATCCTAACCCAAACTAACGTAAACCAACCAAACCTAACCCAAACCAAGCCTAAATCTAACCTATACCACCCAACCTAACCCAATCCTACCAAACCTATCCCCTAAACCTAACGAAACAAACCAAACCTAACTCAAAACACATACCAGATCTAACCCAACGTAACTAAAAGTAACCCAACTTAACCCAAACCAGACGCAAAAAACCAAACCTAGACCTACCCAAACCTAACCTAAACCTAATCCAAACCTAACCCAAACCTAAACTAAACCTAAAGCAAAACCTAACCCAAACCAAACCTAACCTAACCCAAACCTAACTTAAACTGACTAAACCTTTTTAAAAAAAAAAAACCCCCCCCCAATTTTAAAAAAAAAAAAAAAAAACCTAAAAAAAACCGCAAAAACCTAAACCTAAACCTAACCCAAAACCTTAAAACAAAACCGAACCAAACCTAATCCAAACCTTAAACCAAACCTAACCTACACCTAACCCAAACCTAACAACCTAACCAACCTAACTTAATCCTAACTGAAATCTGAGAGAAACCACCTAAAACCTAACCAAAATCTATCCAAAACCAAACCCAACCTAACCTAACCTAACACAAAACTAACCAAAAGCCTAACCGAAACCTAACCTAAACCTAACCCAACGTAACCCAAACCTAACGTAACCTAATCCAAGCATAACTAAAACGTAACCCAAACCAACCCAACGTAACCCAAACCTAACCCACAACTAACCTGTATACTAACCCAACCTAACCTATGACCTAACCAAAACCTAACCCAAACCTAACCCAAACCTAACCCAAAACGTAACTAAACCTAACGCAAGTCCTATCCAACCGAAAACTAACGTTTAAACCATAAAACCCAAACATAACCTTAAACCTAACCCAAACCTAACCAAACCTAACGCACAACTAACCTAAACCTAATTCAAATCTAACAAACCTCACCCAAATGTAACCCTAATCGTACCCAAACCTCACCTAAAACCTAACCCAAACCTAACCCAAACCTAACCTAAACCTAAAACCTAAACCTTAACCCAAGCACAACCCAAACTAACCTAAACATACCAAATCTACCCAAAACTGTTTTTTAACCCACCTAACTTAATCCTAACCAACACCTAGCTAAACCTAAACTAAACTATCTTAACCTAACCTAAACCTAACCTATACCTATCCTAAACCTACCTAAATCTAACTAACACCAAAACTAAACCTATCGAAAACCTAACCTAAATATATATCTTAAAACATACTAAACCTATCCTAAACCAATCTTAAATATATCCTAAAAACCTCACCGTAAAACCTAGCAGAAACCTAAAATAAGGTATCCTTGCTTTTTGCAAACGTAACGTAACCTAATATATAGATATATATATACGATAACTATATATATATATATATATATATTATAATTATAGATACAATATGGTGGCTTGCTGTGTGAGTTGTGTGTGTTGTGTGTGTGTGTGTTTCTGTATTGGTTCTGTGTGTGTGTGTTTGTGTATATCCATACACTATATATACATATATAGATTATACACACAACACACACAACGTGTGTGTGTGTATATCTACCCCATATTATGTATATACGGGCTCGATATGTATAAGTTTGTGAGAAATTCCGTATATATATGTATATATATAGATATATATATATATATATATTTATATATATTATATGAATATAGATAAACAGTCATACATATGTAAAATATACCTATACATATCCATATATATATATATATAATATATATATATTATATATACATATTATAATATATTGCATAAGTACTATATATGTTATAGATTGATTATATTGATATATAAATATATAGGTATTATATAGATAATAGATAGATAGATAGATGGATATATATATAGATCTAGCTATAATACCAACATTACATATCTATTCCTATCTACTACCTATCTGTTTCTTTTTCTATACATACATATGTGTGTTGAAAATGTGTTATATATCAACGCACACACACACCACACACAGGGACACACACCACACACACACCACTACCACACACACACACACACACAACATATATATATTATTATATATATATATATATATCTATATATATTAGATATATATATTATATCTATATATATATATATTTAAAGATGAATATATATATTAACACACACACACACACACACACATGAGAAACACACACACACAACACAAACACATGCATAATAGATTATATATAGTATATGGTAGATATTCATTATATCTATATCTATATTATCTATCTATCTACTCTCTACTATCTATATAGATATATATATATACTTATATATATATATATATATATATATATATATATCTATAGATATATATGTATGTATATAGATAGATAGGTATATGAACAATATGCGATAATATATGTGAATATATATGTATAATATGTATTAAATATATATATTAATTAATATATATATTATATATATAATATATATTATATATATGGTGGATGTGTTTGCGCCGTGTGTGTGTGTGTGTGTGTCGTGGGTGTGTGTGTATGTGATTGTTCTATATAGATACATATATATATATATATATATATTATTTATATATATATATAATTATTATATATATATATAATTAAAAATAATAAATATTTAAATTATACATTATTATATTTTATATATTTTTTTTTTTATTTTTTTTTTTTTTTATTTTTTTTTCGTTTTTATTTGTTTGATTGTTTTGTTTTGGTTTTTTGTTGTGGTGGTTTAATGGTATTTTTATAAAAAAATTTAACATTAATTTATTTTATTATATTATTTTTTTATACATTATGTGTTTTTAAAAATGTGTTTTTTGGGGTCCCCCCCGAAAAAAAGAAAAAAAAACCAAAAAAAATAATAATATATATTATATTATATTTTTAAAATTAATAAAAAAAAAAAAATTTACAATTATTTTTATATATATTTATTTATATATATATATTTTTTTTTTATATATTATATATATTTATATATAATATATATATTATATATATTATATATATATAGTAATATATATTTATAAAAAAAAAAAACAAAAACAAAACCCAAAAAAAACCAAAAAAAACCCCCAAAACAAAAAAAAACCCAAATATATTTTATATAATATTATTAAAATTGGTGTGGTGTGTGTGGTGGTGTTGTGGTGTGTGTGGTGGGGGTTTTTGTGTTTTGTGTGTGTTTTGTGTGTTGTGTTTTGTGTTGGTTGGGGTTTTTGTGTTAAATATATATTTTCTATAAATATATATAAAATTTTTTAATTTTAATATAAAAATATTAAAATTATAAATATTAATATATATATATAAATTTTTATATATATATTAATATATATATATTAAATATATTATTTAAATATATATATATATATATAATATATATTTTTTTTTGTGGTTGTGGTGTGTGTGTGTGGTGTGTGTGCCCCTGTGTGTGTGGGGGTTCTGTGTGTGTTGTGTGTGTATGTGTGTTTTTGAATATTAACATTTTCAAACACACTATGTAGTATAGAAAAAGAACAGAAGTAGTAATAGAAAATAGATATGTAAAAAGGGGGTATTTATATCTAAAATTTTATTTCCCTCTATCTTCTATCATTATCTATCTATCTACTTTATATCAATATATCAAACTATCATATATTTTAGCAATTAAAATAAATTTATAATATTATATTAAATATATATAATTTATATATATTATATATAAATATTTTTTTATATATTAAAATTTTTGTTTTTTTTTATAATATTTAATATTTTATTTAAATTTTTTTTTATTATATTCATATTTAAAATTTAAAAAAAATATATATATAATTATATATATACAATATAATATATATATATATATGGATATATATATTATACATATCTATACGAAATATTTTCAGAAACAGGAAATATATATTTAATATTTAATAAATTAATTACTACTATATAGATATATTTTATATATATATAATATATATATATATATATATATATGTATATACTATATATATATATATAATTATATATATATATATAATTGTATATATATAGTTTTTTGTACAATAATATATATATATATATATATATGTGTGTGTGTGTGTGTGTGTGTGTGTAGTGTGTGTGTGTTGTGTGTGTTTGTGTATTTATAAAGTATATAAAGATTTAATACATATAACATATCGAGCCGTATAACATATATGTAGATATATATAACACACACACACACACACAAACTCACACACACACAGGACACACCAGGACACACACACACACACACAACACACACTCATATATAAATATATATATATATATAATATATTATATATTATATTATATATATCTATATTATAATATATTAGGTACGTTACGTTTGCAAAAAGCAAGGATACATTATATTTAGTGTTCTGCTAGGTTACGGTGGGATTAGGAGATATTTAAGATTGTTTAGGATTGGTTTCGGATATTTTAAGGCTAGGTTTGGTTAAGTTTAGGATAGTTTAGGTTAGGTGTAGGTGAGTAGGTTAGGTTAGGATAGTTTAGGTTAGGTTTAGGTTGCGTAAGGATAGGTTTTAGGTTAGGTTTAGGTTAGTTTCGGTTAGGTTTGCGTTTGATTAGGTTACGTTTGGGTTTTAGATTTGGGTTAGGTTCAGGTTCGGTTTGGTGGCTGGGTTAAGGTTTAGGTAAGGTTGTAGGTTAGGGTTGGCTTAGGTTTGTGTTAGGTTAGGTTAGGTAAGGTTAGGCTTGGGTTAGGTTTGGGTTAGGTTAGGTTAGGTTAGGTAGATTATGGTTACATTTGGGTTATGTTTGGGATTAGATTTGATTTAGGTTTAGGTTATGTTGGGTTAGGTTTGGGGTTTTAGGTTTGGGTTAGGTTTAAGGTAGGTTTGGGTTAGGTTTAGGTTTTTTTTTTTTTAAAAAAAAAGGTTTGGGTTAGCTTACGTAGGTTGGGTTAGATTTGATTAGGTTGAGGTTAGAGTTTGGGTAGGTTTGTTTAGGTTTGGGTGAGGTTAGGTTTAGGTTGGATTGGTTTGGGTTAGGTTTGGTTAGGGGCTAGGTAGGTTTAGGTTCGTTAGATGTAGGTTTAGGTTTGGGTGAGGTTTGGGTTAGTTAGGTTTACGTAGGTTTGGGTTAGGTTTGTGTTAAGGTTTGGGTAGGTATAGGTCGGGTTTGGGTTAGGTATAGGTTAGGTTGGGTTAGGTTCTGTTGGGTTTGGGTTACGTTCGGTTATGCTTGGATAGGTTTAGGTTAGTTTTGGCTTAGGTTGGGTTAGGTTTAGGTTAGGGTTGGGTAGTTTGGGTTATTTTGGGTAGGTTTAGGTTAGGTTGGTTTGGTTTGGAGGATTGGATAGGTAGGTTATGGTTAGGTTTAGGTAGGTTTGAGTTAGGTTTGGGTTGGGATTGGGTTAGGTGATAGGTTAGGTTTGGTTAGTTGGGTTAGGTCTAGTTAGGTTTGGAGTTAGATTTGGGTGGTTTAGTTAGGTGTGGGTTAGGTTTAGGTTTGGTTTGGACTCTGGTTTGGTGTTCAGTTTGGTTACGTTTTGGTACTTTTGGGTTAGGTTTAGGTTAGGTTTGAGTAGGTTGAGTTATGTTTCAGGTTAGGTTTTAAGGTTAGTTTGGGTTAGGATTGGGTAGGTTGGGTTAGGTACTAGGTTAGATTTAGGCTTCGTTTGGTTAGGTTAGGTTAGGTTTGGGTAGATTTGGGTAGGTTAATTAGGTTCGGATAGGTTGAGTTTGGTTTGCGGTAGGTTTTAGGTTGGTTTTAGGTTAGGTTTGGGGTAGGTTGGGGTTAGGTTGCGGTTAGGTTTAGGTTTGGTTGAGGTTAGGTTTTGGGTAGGTTTGCGGTTAGGTTAGGTAGGTTGGGTTTCCCCCCCCGTTTTGGTGGGTTTAGTTAGTTTGGTTAGGTTTGGGTTAGGTTGGGATAGGTTTAAGTTAGTTTTTTTAGGTTTCGATATGTTTGGGTTAGGTTTGGTTGAGGTTTAGGTTAGGTTGGTTAGTTATGCTAGGTTCGGGTTAAGTTTGGGTTAGTTTGGGGATAGATAGATTTAACGTTAGGTTTGGGATTAGTTTGGGTGGATTGGGATAGATTTTCAATTAGATTTAGGTTAGGTTTCGGTTAGTTTAAGTATAGGTTTAGGTTAGTTTGGGTTAGGTTTAAGTAGGTTAGGTAAGGTTTGTTAGCTTTGGGTTAGGTTTTTTTTTTTAGAGTTAATTGTTGTTAGGTTTAGCTTAGGTTGGGACTAGGGTTTGTGTCGTTAGCTAAGTTTGGTTATGTTTAGGATAAGTTTTGGATGGGTTTCGGTTAGTTGGTCTTAGGTTGGGTTAGGTTAGTTTAGGTTTCGGTTAGTTTAGGTAGGTTTGGTTAGGTTGGCGGTTAGATTGGGTTGGTTGGGGTGAGTTTTAGATTAGGTGTAGTTAGTTGAGTTAGGTTGGGATAGGTTTGGGTTAGGTTTACTGCACATACATATATGTACATATTCATACATATATACATATTCATGTAGATACATAGAGATAGAACATTTAGGATATATATATAGCGAGATATGGAGAGTCTGAGATAAGTTGAGAGAAAGATACAGTTATAAAGATATATACAGATGCATATAGGGACAGATGCAGGATACAACAATAGAGAACATATAAAAAGAGAGAGAGAATACTATAGGATAGATATATAGATATATATATATATATAGAGATGATTATATGTATATATAGAGATATATAGATGATGTATATGATATATATAAGATAGAGATATAGAGATAGATAGATAAACAGTGTGATAATAAAGATGACGGATAGAGACATAGCATTGAGAGATCAGATGAATGATGAGATATAGATAGTTATCTATCGCGATATAGATATATATATAGATAGATATATTCATAGATTGAAGATATAGATATAGTATCTATATATATACATGATATAGATATAGATATAAAGAGAGATGATATTATATAATCCAGATATTATAGATATATATAGATATTTATATATTAAATATATATATATATAGAGATAATATATATACATATAGATACATGATATACATATAAATAAAAGGATGTAAATAAACATATAAAACATATATATCTAGATAGATATATATATATATTATATAATAGACGAGATAGATGATATACTAGAATATAAATAGATATATATGATTATATATATGTATATATAAACTAGATTATATATATATATATAGATATATGATATGTGTATATATACTATGCCAATACGATAGATATAGAACGTGATATATATCTATAGATAAAGATATTATTATATATAAATGATATAGATGTATATATATATGTATTAATATACATATTAATGCATACTATATATGTGTATATATATATGTATATATAGTATATATATGTATATGTATGTATAAATATTTATTATAATATATACATATGTCAATTATATCTATGTGATATATCTATGTAGATATATGTTATTATATGGATATATACGATATATATGTATAATAATAAATATATAATAGCTATATATATATATATATAGATACAATATAGATATGGATTATATATACTATATATATTACATTAAATTATATATATATGATATATATATTATCAAATATATATATATAGAATTATATAGATATATTAGATATATATATATATGCATCTCTCTCTCTCCCTCTCTCACTCTACATATATATATAAATATATATATAATATATATATATATATACTATAGAGATTAATATATATCATATACATATATATATGAAGATATAGATTAGTATATGCTATAGATATATATATCTATATAGTATATATATATATATATATATATCTATATATATTACATACTGAAGATATGGGATATGTAATGCTATACGGTATACATAGACATACCATATATATACATATATATACATAATATATAACATATATATACATATATTAGAGATATATAGTATAGAAGATATATATATATATATATATAGAGGATATATATTATATATATATAATAATATTATATGTCACACACGCACACACATTACACACACACACATATATATATAAAATCTATATCCATATAAGATATATACATATATAATATATAGAATAGAGATACTATAGATATATATATATATATATATATACGCAGTATCTACATATATATACATATATATACCGTATATAAAATCTATATATATACATTACTTACAGATATATACATAATTATATTATATATATTATATCTCATATATATATTAATATATATATATATATATATACCCACTATATATAGCCAATAGCCCATATATTATCCAGATATATATACATATATATCAAACATATATATGCATATATATGTATATCTATTAATATAATAGAGATATATATAGATATATATATATATATATATATTTATATATATATATATATATATATATATATTTATATACATATAGGTACATAGATATAAATAGATCATAATAGATAGATAACATATATATACATGATAGATATAATGTAGATACATCATATATGTATAGAGATATATTGTATAAATAGAGATATAATATATATATCGAGACATAAGATATTACAATAATATAAATGAAATATTATAGAAATAATATATAAAGAGATCACATATATATACAGTATATACAGATATAGGCATAGTATATACACTACAGATACATATATATATACATATATAGGTAACATAGATTTTAAAACGTATATATATATTATCTAGAGATAAGATATATATATAAGTATATAATATAATATATAAAAAGAATTAGATATATATATATATATAATATATAGTTCTGTTGTGTGTGGTTGTATAATCTTATCTATATATTCTATCTATTATCTATCTATGTATCCATCTATCTATTATCTATCTATCTATCATCTATCTAGTTAAGATATATATATATATTCTATAATAGATATAGATATAGATTTAGATATATATATAGATATATAATATGCTATAAATATATATATATATATACTATATATATAGAATCATATATATATAATGGATATAATATATATATACACCAAACCATATTATATAGGTATATAGTATATAAATGTATTATTTATATATATTTCTGCATATAAATGTATTTATATGTTTATATATATGTATATATATATAAAGATATGAACATATATGTAATATATGTATATATATGTAATAGATATTTGTAAAATAAATGTATATCTATATACACCATATATATATATATAACATTATATATATATAATATATTATATATATATACTATATATATATATATATATGTAGATATATATATAATTATTATATATATATATATAATATATATATATATACTATATATAATATACATATATATCTATATATAGATATAGATATAGATATATATATATATATAATTATAATAATATATAGATCTATATAATATATTATATGGTGTGTGTGTGTGTATATATAATATATATATATATAGATATATATATATTATATCTATAGATTATAGTATATAATATCTATAATATACATATATACACACAACCACACACACATATAATATATATACATATCGACACACACACATTAGATACATAAATACACTCCACACACACAGACAAACACACACACACACCACACACACACAACCACACACACACACACACACACACATACAAACACCCCAAATTTATAGATATTAATATATAAATATATATTAATATATATAATATATAAATAAAGACTATATATATATATATATATATTATATTACACACAAATGTGTGTATATATATGTATATT
>NW_023660440.1:84756-87987 GCF_015228065.2 Penaeus monodon | reverse complement strand
GGGGTTAGTTTGTTTGGTTTGGTTAGGTTTGGGTTAGGTTTAGGTAAGGTTTGGGTTAGGTTGGGTTAGGTTTAAGTTAGGTTTGGGTTATGCTTGGGTTAGTTTGGGTTAGGTTCAGGTTAGATTTGGGTTTCGTTTGGGTTAGGTTTAGATTAGGTTTACGTTAGGTTTGGGTTAGGTTTGGGTTAGGTTTAGGTTAGGTTTGGGTTAGGTTTATGTTAGGTTTGGGTTAGGTTTGGGTTAGGTTTGGATTAGGTTTGGTTAGAAATAAAAACACACATACACACACACACACACACATACACACACACACACACATACACACACACACACACACACACACACACACACACACACACACACACACAAAAAACACATACACACACACACAAAACATACACACACACAACAAACACACACACACACACACACATATATATATATATATATATATATATATATATATATATATATATATATGCATATATATATGCATATATACATGTATAAACATCTTATATAATACATATATAATTAAATATATATATGATATATATGTTGTTTATATTTATAATATATATATATATATATATATATATATATATTTATGTATATATATATGGGTGTGTGTGTGTGTGTGTGTTTGTGTGTGTGTGTGTGTTTCTGTGTGTGTGTGTGTGTGTGTGTATGTGTGTGTGTTTGTGTGTCTATATATATGTAAATATATATATATATATATATATATATATTATATATATATATATATATATATTATATATATAGATAGATTTATATATATATATATTATATATATATCTATGATAATAGATGAATAGTAGATATATAAGTATATATAAAAATGAATGTATAAAAACTACATATATATATATATATATACATATATATACATATATATATATATTATATATATATTATATATTATATATATATATATATATATATATATATACATACATAATATATATATATATATGCATAATAGATACACATATATATAAAGATATACATATATACAGCATATATACATACATATTATTACATACACTATATATATATATAGAGAGAGAGAGATAATAGATATCCGTGTGTGTGCATTTATGCGTAGTGTTTGTTGGGGTGTGTATGTATGATACATACATTTATATTTATAGATATATAATATATATATATATATAAATATATATATTATATATATATATATATATTTATGTATATGTATGTGTATATTATATATAAGATATCAATATACATATATTTATTTATTTATGTATATGTAGTGTATATATATATATAAAATATATAGATATATATATATATCTATAATTATAATATAGATAATACATACTTGTATAGACATAACACACACCACACACAAACACACACACACACCACACACACACACACACACACACACACACACACACACACACACAAACACAGACACACACACACAAACAACACACACACACACACACACACACACACACACACAGACAGAACACATACACACACAAATATATAGTATATTATATATATATATATATATATTATATATATATATATATATATATATAATTACGTATATTTGTAAAATATATATATTATATATATATCTATATATATAATATATATATATTTTGTGACGCACAGACACACACATACACATAAAAAAACACACATACACACACATACACCACATACATACACACACACACACCACACACACACACACACACACACATACATCTATATATATAATATATATATATATATATATATATATATTATATATATATAGATATATATCTATATATTATATTATATATAATATATATAATAGATCTGTGTGTGTGTGTGTGTGTGTCTGGTGTGTAGTGTGGGTTTGTCCGTGCGTGCATGCGTCGCGTGTGTGCGTAGTGTGTGTGTGTGTGTGTGTGTGTGGCGTGTGTGTGTGATGTGTGTGTGTGTGTGTGAGTGGGCGGGTTTTTTGCGCGTGCGTGGTATGTGTGTGGTGTGGCGCGTGTGCGTTTGTGTGTGTGTGTGTGTGGGGGTTTGGGTGTGGTGTTGCTGTGTGTGGATGCGATTTTTTATGTATGTATATCAATGTATATATAAATATAAATATATATTTATATATATATGTAGATATTGTATAGATATATATGTATATATCTATGTATATATAAACAATCACATAACACCACCCAGGGGAACCAAACACCCACACAAACACAGGACATACACACACAACACACAACACACACACACACACACACCACACACACACCACACACACACCACACACGCAAACATATACAACACTCACATATATATAAATATATATATATACATATATATACGTGTGCGTGTGTTTTGCGCGTGCGTGTATGGGTGTGTGTGTCTGTGTGTGTGGGTGTTGAATTTGTTGGTGTGGTGTGTATGTGATTATTTATGTATGTAGATAAATATATATATCAATATATATTATATATTATATATATATATATATATATATATATATGGATATATAATATATATGTATAATATGTATATATTAAACAATCACATACACACACAGAACAACACACACAACACAGACATACACACACACACACGCACACAGACACCACACACACACAACACACGCATCGCAAACATATACACCACACAATATATATTAAAAACAAAAAAAATATAGATATATACATATATATACATATATATCATATAATGTGAATATATCGTTTATATATCTATATATATAAGATACATACATATATATATTATATAATATATATATAGATATATATATATATGTGTGTGTGTAGTGTGGGTGTGTGTGTGTGTGTGTGTGGTGTGGGGGTGTCTGTGGGGTTGTGTGGTGTGTACTGTGTGTGTCAGCTCTGTGCTGTGTGTATAATAATATTTATCTATAAATATATATATATTATATATAATATATATATATATATATATAATATATATATATACATATGGGTGTGTGTGTGTGTGGTGGTGTGTGCGTCATATATATATATACACATTTCAAATACACAATATATGTATAGGCACAAAAGAAATAGATAGGTAAGCTAAGGAATAGATATATAAATTATATATATAATATTATATATATAATATGAATGCATAGATATATGTATATAATATATACATATATATTATAGGTATATGCTCACAAACAGGAATGAT
>NW_023660440.1:64756-72256 GCF_015228065.2 Penaeus monodon | reverse complement strand
TGGAATTTGACTCCAAAATGACGTTTTTTCCATTCATTTGATGATTCTGGAAATTTTAAAGGGAAAAATAATAATAATTCCAGAATTCATTATCATGACAGTAATATAATAAAGTGAGAATGAAGTTAATTTGGATAAAATTTGAATTATTATATTAAACTAAAAATCATCATTATTATTATCATTATTATCATTGTTTATTATTTTATTATATTTTATTATTATATTTATTATTATTTTTATTATTATTATTATTATTATTAATAGAATTTTTGTTTTTATTATTTTTATTTATTATTATTTTAATTATTACTATTTATAACCAAAAATATATTTTTATAATATTTTTATTAATATTGTTATTGTTATTATATTTTTTTTTACTTGTAGTATAATTTAAAAAATTATTATAACAGTAATAATTACAGTTAATCCCATATTAATTAAAATAATGATATAAAATAATTAATAAAAAGTAATTATTTTATTATTATTGCCATTATATTATTATTGTAGTTTTTATTAGTAGAGATGTAAAAATATATATTATAACTGCAATAATATCAATAATAATTATAATTATTGCAATAATGATGATAATAATTGCATCAATAATGATAATGATGATGATAATTTGATATGATGATAATGATGAGATAACGATAAAATTATGAAAAATCACGATAAAAATGATAATATAATAGGAATTATGTCCATATATAATAAAAAAGTAAAAAAAATTTTAAAAAGTTGAAAAAATGGAAATCTAGCGAAATATACCTTTTGGGAAAAGATCCAAATGAGTCTTTTTCCATTCATTGATGATTACGAAATTTTTAGGGTATGATGATAATAAATTTTTAGAATTCTATTAATCATGACAATAATGATTTAAAAGTGAGAATAAAGAGAATTGATAAAAATTTTCTTATTTATTAATATTATTTACTATTATATATTATTTTTAATTATAATAATGAATAATAAAAAAAAAAAATATAGTAGTAGTAAAAATATAAAATAATAATAAAAAATAATAAATTTAATTAATAATAATAATATAAAATAATATGTAATAAAAATTATATTATTATATTATTATTATTATTATTATTATATTATTATTTTATTATTATTATATTATATTATTATTATTATTAATTTAATTATTATATTATTGCAAAAAATTATATAACTGTAATAAATAGCAATAATAATTATAATAATATAATAATTATAATAATCTAATAATTAAAAATAAATAATAATTATAAGAATACTCAATGTATAGTATGTTATTGATATAATATTGTTATTATTATCATTAAACTAAATTTTCACTGTTGTATAATTTTAAAAATAATTATTAAATAGTAATAATTAAGAATAATTTTAATTAAAATAAATATAAAAAATTTTATAAAAACTTATTTTTGTTTTTATTATTTTTGATACTATTATTTTTTGAGTTGTTATTAGTTTGATTTTAAAAAAAAATATTATAAAGCATTAATTGCATAAAAATAATAATATTCAAAAATAATAAAAATTGCAATAAGAGATAAAGATATGATAATGATGAAAATAGGAAACGATAATAATGATGTAATCTGATTAATGATGATAATACAGAATTGCGTCAAAATGTAAAAAAAAGGTAAAAAAAAAAAAAATCTGCAAGTCGGAAGCGGGAAATCTTTCGAAATAAGGGCCCTTTTGGGAGACACTAAAAGACTTTTTTTTTCCCCTTCATTTGATGATTTCCCGGGAATTATTTAGAATAATAAAAATAATTACCAGAAATTTTATTAATCATAACAAAGATGATGTAAAATGAGAATAAAAGAATTTGGAAACATATGATGATGAGACATGATGATGAATTATTTAAAATTTTTCATTATTATTTTCATTATTATTATTATTATTATTTTTATTTTATTAATTATTATTTTATTATTTTGTTATTATTATTATTATTATTATTTTTTTATTTTTTATTATTATTTTTATTTTATTATTAATTATTTTATTGTTTTTTTATTTTTTATTACTTTAATCATTAGTATTATTTCCAAAAATTATTATAACCGCAATAATGCAATAATAAATAAAAATTTATAATATAATAATTTTTAATAGTTTAAAATATTTTTTAAAATTATTTTTGCTATTATATCTTTTTATTATTTTTAAAAGTAGATAAATTTAAAAATAATTTTTAACAGTTAATTACAGTAATCCCATTGATTTAAAAAAATTAAATAATTACATAAAAGTTTTATTATTTCATTTTTGTTATTCCCATTTATTGTATTTTTATTAGAAGATGTAAAAAATATTTATAACCGATTAAGCATTAAAAAGATAAAATTGCAAAAATGTAATATTAATTTCAATAATGATAAAAAGGGTGTGATAAAAATAATGAGATGATAATTTTCAAATATGATGATAATGATGATAATATGATGAAACGAAAATATGAGATAACATGGGAAAAAATTGTGATAATAACGGGAAAGTGCTATTATAATAAAAAAGGCGATAAAGCGCAAAATCTAGCGAATATAGCCTTTTGAGAGTAGACTTTATGATTTTTAAAATTATTACATTATTTTATTATTTCATTATTATTTTATTTAATCATTATTTTTTTTATTTTTATTTTTTTTTTATTTTATTATCATTTTATTTTTTTTTTATTATTTATTATAAATTTTTATATTTTATATTCCTTAATTATTAATTTTTTCCCAAAAAAATTTTTTAAAAGTAATAAAAACAATAAATAATATAACTAAATTAAATAAATAAGTTATAAAACGGTTTTTAAATTATTTTTTTTATTATTTTCTTATTATAATTTTTTTTGTAGTTAATTGTAAAAAAATTTTTTCGTAAATTTTCGTAAACGATATTAATTAAATAAAGGTTAAAAGATTTTTTAAAAATTTATTATATTTTTATTTTTGTTATTACATTTTTAAATTTTAGTTGTTTTTTTGTATAGATTAAAAACATATTTAAACTGCAATAATTTTCATATAATGAAATAATTACAATAAAGATGAAATTTGCAAAAATGATGATGATAATGTGATAATGATGAAAACGATAAAATGATGATAAACTGATAAAATATGAAAAATAACAGATTTTTTTTCCGATTAATAAAAAAAGGGAAAAAAAAAATCACAAAAATGAAAAAGGGCGAAAATTGGGAAAATAAGATTTTGAGATTAAAATTCCAAATGACGTTTTTTTTCCTTTATTTTATGATTCTGACAATTAATAGATAAAAATGATAAAATTTCCAGAATTTTTTTAATCTGAAATAATAATGATAAAAATGACAAAAAGGAATTCCCCTAACATTTATGATTATTTAAAATCATTACTTTTATTTTTATTATAAATTTATCTTATTATAACTATTATCTTTTTCATTAAATATAAATTAAAATAAAATAATAAAATAATAAAAATAATAATAAAAATTTTTAAATTTTTATTATTTTTTAAATTTTTTTTCATTATATTTAAATTTTACTTTTATTATTATTATTATTATTTTTTTGATTTTTATTATTATTTTTTTAGTAAGTATTGTATTATTTTTTTATTATTTTATTATTATTTATTATTATATTTTATTTTATTATTTTTATTATTATTTTTTATTTTCATTGTTATTTTCATTATTTTTATTACTTTATTATTGTATTTCCAAAAAAAATTTTTATCACGTAAAAAAAACCCCTAAAAAATTAAAAAATAAGATAATTATAAAATCTAATTTTTATAAATTTTCTTTTTAATAAATTTATTGTTACATTATATTATTATTTTTTTTACTGGGAGTATAAATTTTAAAATAATTTTTTTGTAAATAATTACGTAATAACGATATTTTAAATTTAAAGATATAAATAAATTTTATAAAACGTTTAAATTTTTGTTATTACTATTTTACTGTAGTTTATTGAATAAAGTAAAATATATATTATAACTGCAAAAATATTTTTAATGATAATAACGCAATAAATGTAATAATTGCAATAATGTGAAAAATGACGATAATAAAAGGAATTGTGTCTATATAAATTTAAAAGGTAAAAAAAAAATCCCAAAAGCGAAAAAGCAGCAAATCTCTGAAATTGCCTTTGGAGTAGACCCAATAGAATTTTTTTTTCCCTTCATTTTAGGATGAGGTAGTATATTTTAAAAATAATTTAGAACAGTAAAATTTCAAATAACGATATTAATTAAAAAATGAATAAAAAATTTATAAAAATTTTTATTTTATTTTTTGTTAAACCCCATTAATTGTAGTTTTTATTTTATAGATGTAAAAAAATTTTTTATAACTGCAATAATTGCAATAAAATTAAAAATTGCAATAATGATAAATATTTTCATAATGAGATAACGAAAAATAATATGAAATGTGAAATGATGATGATAACGAATAATGATGACAATCAAATTAAAAATGATATACCAACAGGAAATTTTGTCCACCTCAAAAAAAAAGGTAAAAAAAAAATCCCAAAAGGCGAAAAAGTGGAAATTGCGAATATATCTTTTTTGGGGAAACTCGAAAATTCGTTTTTTTTTCCCTATTTTAATTTCCATTTTTGGGTAATAATTAAAATTTAACATATTTTTTAACAGACAATAATGAGATAAAAGTCAGAAAAAAGAGAATTTTTGGGTAAAAAATTTTTGATATTATTCTATTTTCATTATTATTTTCATTTTTATCTTATTATATTAAATTTTTTTTTTATTTTATTTTTTTTATTTTTATTATTATTTTTTTATTTTATTTTTATTTCATTATTATTTAAAAAATTTGTATTATTTTTCCAAAAAAATTATAACGTAATAATAGTAAATAATAATAAAAGTAAAAATAAGTTTAAAAATTTTAAAATAAATAAGTTATAATTTTGTTTTAATTTTTATTTTTATATTTTTTATTATTTTATTTTTATTATTTTTTTATTATTTTTTGGGAGTATAAATTTTTTAAAATTATTTTAAATATAATTTCAGAATAAAAAATTAATTAAGTTGATTAAAAAATTAGCAAAAACAAAATTTTATTTTTTTTATTTTTTATTTCATTTTATTTTGTTGTTATTTTATAGATTAAAATTATATATTAAAACAATAATTACAAAAAAATATATAATTGCAAAATGATGATAATAATTACAAAAATATAATGATGATAATAATGATGTAAAAGTGATAAAGATAATGAAAGGAAAAAGGATGGTAATATGTAAAAAATGATGATAAAAGGTATTGTGTCCATATATAATAAAAAAATTAAAAAAAAAAAAATTTATAGGTCAAAAGGGCAAAAATTTTGGAATATTTCCTTTTGAGAGTGACCAAATGCGTTTTTCCATTATTTTTTGATTCGGCATTTTTACTATAATAAGGTAATAATTACCAAATTCTATTTTCATGACAATATGATGTGAAAGTGGAATAAGAGAAAATTTTGTTAACATTTTTTGATTATAAAGATTCTATTACATTATTTTATCATTTTATCATAAATTATTATATTTTTATTAATAAATTTTATTTTTATTTTTATTTATTATTTATTATTATTTTTTTATTATTTTTTATTAATTTTTAATTATTAAAATATTTTTATTAGTTTTATTATTTTTTAATTCTTATAATGCTAAAAATAATTATAACTGTATATAGCAATATATAAAAATTTAAAATTTTAATAATAAAATAATTTTATAAAAAGTTATTAAAATTTTATTGTTATTATTATCATTATTTTATTTCAAATGGTATAAAGTAAAAAATTATTATAAATATAATTACAGTATAACGACATTAAATGAAAAAATGATTTTAAAAATTATTATAAAAGGTTATTTTTTTTTTATTTTTTTTTTATTATATTTTATTGTATTGCTATTTGTATAAGGGTTTAAACATATATATTTAACTGCAATATTGCAAAATAATATAATAAAACAAAAATTATGATAAAAATTGCAATAATGAGTAATGAGATCATGATGCTAAAGGATGATACGTAATATGATGAACTATTATAAAATGATGGTAAAACGGGTTTGTTTCCAAATATAAAAAAAAAGGTAAAAAAAAAAAAAAAAAGTCGACAGAGCGGCAAAAACCCTTTGAAATAACCTTTTGAAGTAGACCCAAATGATTTTTTTCCATTCATTTATGATTCGGGGAATTTTAGGGAAATGAAAAATTACCAAATTCTATTAAACATGACAATAAGATGACAAAAGTAGAATAAAGAGAAGGGAAAAATTTGTTGAATTTTATATTTACTAATATCATTTTTATTTTTCCTTTTTTCATCTTTTTATTATTAAAAAATAAAAAAATAATTATATTATTATGGAATAAAAAGAAATTTGAAACATTTTATATAAATTTTACTATTATCTTATTTTAAACATTATTATCGTTATTATTATTATTATTTTATTTTTAATTTTTATTATTATATTTTTTTATTATTACTATTATTTTATTATTATTTTTTGTTATTTTATTATTTTTTATTTTAGTTATTTTTATTATTTTTATTATTATTATTATTGCCAAAAAATATATTATAACTGTAATAATAACAATAATAACGATATTAATTTCAAAAATAATATAAATAATTAATAGAAAAACTTATTTTTGTTATTATTGTTATTACTATTATTATTGTAGTTGTTATTAGTATAGATGGAAAAATATATATTATAACTGCAATAATTGCAATAATAATGATAATAATGATGACATTGATGATAATAATGATAATGATAATGATAACGATAATAATGATGATAATCATGATAATAATTATGATAATAACAGGAATTGTGTCCATATATAATAAAAAAGGTAAAAGAAAAAATATCCCAAAAGTCGAAAAAGTGCCAAAATCTAGAAAAAATATGGCCTTATGAGAGTAGACTCCAAAATGACGTTTTTTCCATTCATTTGATGATTCTGGCAATTATTAGTGTAATAATGATAATAACTACCAGAATTCTATTAATCATGACAATAATGATGATAAATATTTGAATAAAGAGAATTTAGTTAACATTTGATGATTATTGAAAATATTACCATTATTATTATTATTATTATCATTATTATCATCATTATTATTATTGTTATTATTATTATTATTATTATTATTATTATTATTATTATTATTATTATTATTATTATTATTATTATTATTATTATTATTATTACTCGTAAACCTAACCCAAACCTAACCCAAACGTAAACCAAACATAACCTAAACCTAACCAAAACCTAACCCAAACCTAACATAACCTAACCCAAACCTAACCTAAACCTAACCCAAACCTAACCTAAACCTAAACCAAACCTAAACAAACCTAACCCAAACCTAACCTAAACCTAATTCAAATCTAACCCAAACCAAACCTAACCAAGCAAATC
>NW_023660440.1:57384-64656 GCF_015228065.2 Penaeus monodon | reverse complement strand
TATTTTTAAATCTTTTTATTATTTATTATATTATTATTATTATTTTATTAATTTTTAAATTATTATTATTATATTATTATTATTATTTATAATTATTATTATCATTATTACTTTAATTATTAAAGTATTATTGCCAACAAATATATTATAACTATAATAATAATAAATAAATTATAATAATAATAATTGTTATAATAATAATAATATTATTATTATTGTTAATATTATCATTATTATTATTTTTACTGGTAGTATAATTGTAAAATAATTATTAGAACAGTAATAATTACAGTAATAACGATATTAATTAAAATAATGATATAAATAATTATTAAAAAATTTATTATTGTTATTATTATTGTTATTACTATTATTATTGTAGTTGTTATTAGTATAGATGTAAAAATATATGTTATAACTGCAATAATTGCAATAATAATGATACTAATTGCAATAATGATGATAATATTTGCAATAAAGAAGATAACGAATATGATAATGATGATAATGATGATGATAACGATAATAATGATGATAATCATGATAATAATGATGATAACAACAGGAATTGTGTCCACATATAATAAAAAAAGGTAAAAGAAAAAAAATCCCAAAAGTCGAAAAAGCGGCAAAATCTAGCGAAATATATCTTTTTTAGAAAAGACTCGAAAATTACGTTTTTTCCTATTCATTTGATGATTCTGCCAATTATTAGGTAATAATGATAATATTTAACAGAATTCTACTAATCATGACAATAATGATGATAAAAGTCAGAATAAAGAGAATTTGGATAACATTTTATGATTATTGATATTATTACTATTATCATTATTATTATCATTATTATCATTATTATTATTATTATTATTATTATTATTATTATTATTATTATTATTATTATTATTATTATTATTATTATTATTATTATTATTATTATTATTATTATTGTTATTAGTATTATTTCCAACAAATGTATTATAACTGTAATAATAATAATAATAATAATAGTAATAATAAGTATAATTATAATAATACTAATTATTATAATATTGTTATTAATATTATTATTGTTATTATTATTATTATTATTATTATTATTTTTACTGGTAGGATAATTGTAAAAATAATTATTATAACTAATAATTACAGTAATAACAATATTATTAAGATAATGATATAAATAATTGTAAAAACAATATTATATTTATTATTATTGTTATTACTATTATTATATTAGTTGTTATTAGTATAGATGTATAAATTATATATCATAACTACAATAATTACAATAATAATGATAATAATTGCAATAATGATGATAACAATTGCAATAATAATGATAATGAT
Organism: Penaeus monodon; assembly: GCF_015228065.2. Lineage (NCBI taxonomy): Eukaryota > Metazoa > Arthropoda > Malacostraca > Decapoda > Penaeidae > Penaeus > Penaeus monodon. Next base: position 63,306 of record NW_023660440.1, on the reverse strand, counting down.
GATAATAATGATGATAATGATGATAATGATAATGATAACGATAATAAGGATGGTAATCATGTAAATAATGATGATAATAACAGGAATTGTGTCCATATATAATAAAAAAGTTAAAAGAAAAAAAATCTCATAGGTCGAAAAAGCGGCAAAATCTAGAGAAATATAGCCTTTTGAGAGTAGACTCAAAAATGACGTTTTTTCCATTCATTTGATGATTCTGGCAATTATTACTATAATAAGGATAATAATTACCAGAATTCTATTAATCATGACAATAATGATGATGAATAGAATAAAGAGAATTTCGTTAACATTTGATGATTATTAATATGATTACTATTATCATTATTATTATCATTATTATCAATATTATTATCATTATTATTATTATTATTATTATTATTATTATTATTATTATTATTATTATTATTATTATTATTATTATTATTATTATTATTATTATTATTATTATTATTATTTTATTATTATTCTTTAATTCTTAGTATTATCGCTAAAAAAAATATTATAACTGTAATAATAGCAATAATAGTAATAATAAGTATAATTATAATAATACAATTATTATAATATTGTTATTAATATATTATTGTTATTATTATCATTATTATTATTTTTACTGGTAGTATAATTATAAGAATAATTATTATAACAGTAATAATTACAGTAATAACGATATTATGAAAATAATGATATAAATAATTATTATAAAAACGTTATTATTCTTATTATTATTGTTATTACTATTATTATTGTAGTTGCTATTAGTATAGATGTAAAAATATATATCATAACTGCAATAATTTCAATAATTATGATAATAATTACAATAATTATAATAATAATTGCAATAATGATGCTAATGATGATGCTAATGATGATAATGATGATAACGATAATAATGATGATACTCATTATAATAATGATGGTAATAACAGGATTTGTTTCCACATATAATAAAAAAGGTAAAAAAAAAAAATCAAAAGTCGACAGAGCGGCAAAATCTTTCGAAATATAACCTTTTGAGAGTAGACTCAAAAATGAGTTTTTTTTTCCATTCATTTGATGATTCTGGCAATTATTAGAGTAATAATGATAATAATTACCATAATTCTATTAATCATGACAATAATGAGGGAAAACGGAGAAGAAAAGAATTTGCAAAAAAATTTTTTGAATAATTTAAAAATTAAATTTCTAAATCATTATTTTTTAAACATTTTATCACCATTAATTTTTTTAATATAAAAAATAATAAAAATTATTTTTATTGGGAAAAAAGAGAATTTAGATAAAAATTTATATTAAATTTTACCAAATTTTCATTTTTCTTATTTATTTTCATGTTTTTTTCCCTTATTTTTGGGTTTTTATTATTATTTTTATTATTATTAATATTTTTATTATTATTATTATTTTTTTAAATTTTTTATTATTATTATTATTTATTATTATTTTTTATTATTTTATTTTTATTATTTTTATTTTATTATTATTTTTAATATTAATTTTTATTATTATTATATATTATTATATTTTTTATTATTTATTAATTTTATTATTAGTATTATTGCCAAAAAATATATTATAACTATAATAATAACAATAAAAATAATTTAAAAGAAATAAATTTTAATAAAAAATAATTTTTATAAAATTTTTTTTTATTTTAAAATTTTATTACTATTTTTTATCATTATTTTTAGTTTTCTGGGGGTATAATATCAAAATAATTTATAACCGTTTAAAAATTACAGTAAAAACGGTATTAATTTCAAAAATAATAAAATTTAAATTTTTATAAAAACGTTTTTTATTGTTATTTTATTGGTTTTTAAATATTATTATTGTAGTTATTTTATAGATGGAAAAAAAATATATTATAACTGCAAAAACCCGCCCAAAAAATAATAATAAAATATGATAAGATGATTAATTTAAAACAATAAGATGTAACGATGAGGGCATTTATGATAATTTAAGATAAAGATAATGTAACGAAATAAAGATGTAAACATGAATTTAAATTTGTTTTTAACAGGAAAATTTGTCCCTATTTTAATAAAAAAAAAAGGTTTAAAAAAAAAAAATCCCAAATGACAAAAAAAACAAAATATAGAAAAAAAATGGGGGTTTTGAGAGTAAACCCCAAAAAGAGTTTTTTTTAAATTTAAATTTTATGATTTTTGGGAAAAATTAGGGTAAAAGATAAAATTTCCCGAATTCTAAATTATGACAATTTAAAGATGTAAATAAATTTTAATAAAAGGAAATTAAATTTAAAATCTGAAAGAATATTAAAAAAAATTTTTCCCCTTATTATTTTTTATTATTATATTATTATCATTTTTAAACTTATTATTATTATAATTTTATTATTAAATTTTTATTTTATTTTATTTTTATTATTTTATTATTTTTAAATTTTTATTATTCTTAAATTATTAGTATTTTTTGCCAAAATTTAATTTAAATAACTGCAAAAATAGCAAAATAATAATAATAAAATATTTAAATTTTAATAAATTTCTAATTGTTTTTTATTTTTCGTTATTAAAAATTTTTTATTGTTTATTATTAATATTATTATTTTTACTGGTATAAATTTTAAAAATAATCATTTAAAACAGAAATAATTACAGTAATAACGATAATAATTGATATAATAATGATAATAATTGCAATAATGATAAAGATGATGATAATGATGATAATGATGATGATAACGATAGTAATGATAATAATCATGATAATAATGATGATAATAACAGGAATTAAGTCGCTATATAATAAAAAAGGTAAAAAAAAAATCCTAAAAAACGAAAAAGCGTCTAAATCTAGCAAAATATAGCTTTTTGAGAGTAGACTCTAAAATGACGTTTTTTCAATTCATTTGATTATTCTGGCAATTATTAGGGTGATGATGATAAAAATTACCAGTATTCTATTAAACATTACAATAAAAATGATGATGAAAGTGAGAATAAAGAGAATTTGGATAACATTTGATGATTATTATTATTACTATAATGATAATAATAACAATAATAATATTAATAACAATATTATTACAATTAGTATTATTATAATCATATTTATTATTATTATTATTGGTATTATTGCAGTTATAATATATTACTTGGCAATAATACTACTAATTTAAGTAATAATGATAATAATAATAATAGTAGTATTAATAACAGTAATAATAATAATAATAATAATAATAATAATAATAATAATAATAATAATAATAATAATAATAATAATAATAATAATAATAATAAATAATAATAATGATAATAATGATAATTATAAGGATAAAAGTAATATTATCAATAATAATCAATTGTTAACCAAATTCTCTTTATTCAATTTTTATCATCATTATTGTCATGATTAATAGAATTCTAGTAATTATAATCATTATTACGCTAATAATTGCAAGAATCTTTAAATGAATGGAAAAAACGTCATTTTGGAGTCTACTCTCAAAAAGCAATATTTTGCTAGATTTTGCCACTTTTTTGACTTCTGGGATTTTTTTTCTTTTACCTTTTTTATTATGTGTGGACACAATTCCTGTTATTATCATCATTATTATCATGATTATCATCATTATCATCATTATCATCATCGTTATCTTCATTATTGCAAATATTATCATCATTATTGCAATTATTATCATTATTATAGCAATTATTGCAGTTATAATATATATTTTTACATCTATACTAATAACAACTACAATAATAATAGTAATAACAATAATAAGAATAACATTTTTATAATAATTATTTATATCATTATTTTAATTAAAATCGTTATTACTGTCATTATTACTGTTATAATAATTATTTTTACAATTATACTACCAGCAACAATAATAATAATGATAATAATAACAATAATAATAATAATAATAATAATAATAATAATAATAATAATAATAATAATAATAATAATAATGTTATTAATGATAATAGTAATGATAATAGTAATATTATCAATAATCATGAAATGTTATCCAAATACTTTTTATTCTCAATTTTATCGTCATTATTGTCATGATTAAAAGAAATCTTGTAATTATTATCATTATTACCCTAATGATTTCCAGAATCATTAAACGAATGAAAAAAATGTTATTTTGGAGTCTACTCCCAGAAGGCTATATTTAACTAGATTTTGCTGCTTTTGCTATTTTTGGGATTTTTTTTCTTTAACTTTTTTTAATTATATATGGAAACAATTCCTGTTATTATCATCTTTATCATCGTCATTATTTTAATTATTATCATCATTATTGCAATTATTATCATTATTATTACAATTATTGCAGTTATAATATATATTTTTACATCTATTCTAATAACAACTACAATAATAATAGTAATAACAATATTAATAACAATAATAACATTTTTATAATAATTATTTATATCATTATTTTAATTAATATCATTATTACTGTAATTATTAGTTATAATTATTATTTTAAAATTATAATAGAAGTTAAAATAATAAATATGAAAATGATAATAATAATATTACTAATAACAATATTATAACAATTAGTATTTTTATATTTATACTTATTATTATTATTGTTATTGTTATTATTACAGTGATAATATATTTTTTGGGAATAATACTAATAATTAAAGTAATAAGAATACTAATAATAATAACAAATAATAATAACAATAATAATAATAATAATAATAATAATAATAATAATAATAATAATAATAATAATAATAATAATAATAATAATAATAATAATAATAATAATAATAATAATAATAATAAAGTTAATAGTGATAATAATAATGATAATAGTAATGATATTAATAATCATCAAATGGTAATTATTATCATTATTACTCTAATAATTGTCAGAATCATCAAATGAATGTAAAAAACGTCATTTTAGAGTTTACTCTTAAAAGGCTGTATTTTGCTAGATTTTACCGCTTTTTCGACTTATGGGATTTTTTTTCTTTTACCTTTTTTATTATGTGTGGAAACAAATCCTGTTATTGTTATCATTATTATCATGATTATCATCATTATTATCGTTATCATCATCATTATCATCATTATCATCATCATTAGCATCATTATTGCAATCATTATCATCATTATTGTAATTATTATAATATTATTGCAATTATTGCAGTTATATATATTTTTTACATCTATACTAATAACAACTACAATAATAATAGTAATAACAATAATAATAACTATAATGTTTTTTTAATAATTATCTATATCATTGTTTTAATTAATATCGTTGTTACTGTAATTATTATTGTTATAATAATTATTTTTAAAATTATACTACCAGTAAAAATAATAATAATGTTGATAATAACAATAATAATATTAATAACAATATTATAAAACTAGTATTATTATAATTATTATTTGTATTGTTATTTTTACTGTTATAATATATTTTTAATAATAATAATAATAATAATAATAATAATAATAATAATAATAATGATAATAATAATAACAATAATAATAATAATAATAATGATAATAACAATATTATTAATAATAATAATAATAATAATAATAATAATAATAATAATAATAATAATAATAATAATAATAATGAAAATAATAATGATAATAGTAATAATATTAATAATCATCAAATGCTATCCAAATTCTCTTTATTTTCACTTTTATCATCATTATTATCATGATTAATGGAATTCTGGTAATTATTATCATTATTACCGTAATAATGGCCAAAATCATCAAATGAATGGAAAAAAACTCATTTTGGAGTCTACTCTGAAAAGGCTAAATTCGCAGATTTTGCAGCTTTCGTACTTTCATTATATGAATTCGTATTATATCATTTTACCGTTTCAACATCAAAAT
>NW_023660440.1:50315-57284 GCF_015228065.2 Penaeus monodon | reverse complement strand
GAATAATAAAATTAAAATATTATAAATAATTTTAAAAAAAAAACGTATTTTTATTATTTTGTTATTCTATTATATTGTAGTTGCTTTTAGTAAGATTAACATATATATTAAACTGCAAAATTGCAATAATATGAAAATAATCAAAATTAGATAAAATGTAATTTGGCAATTGTTTGATATGAATTATGAAAAACAATAATGATATCCTTAAATAATAGGTATAAAGGAATTTGTTTCCACATTAATAAAATAAAAAAAAAAAAAACCCAAAAATCACAGGGAACTTCAAAAAATTTTTAATAACCCCAAATTTTTTCCATTATTTGATATTCTGGCAATTATTGGGTATAATATAATTTCCAGAATTCTTTTAATCTGCATTAATGATGAAAAAAAACGTGAGAAAAAGAAATTTGCATAATTCGTTGAATTAATTTATTACTAATATCTTTTATTATTACATTATTATCATCATTGTTATTATTAATATAATAAATAATTTCTTATTATTATTTTTGGGGAAATAAGAGAATATAACATTTGATATTATATGATTACTTATTATTATTTATTATCTTATTATCGTTATCATTATTATTGTGTTTATTATTATTATTATTATCTTTTAATTATTTTTTATTATATATTATTATTATTATTATTATTTTAAATTATTATTATTATTATTATTATTATTTATTTTTTATTATTATTATTATTTTATTTATATTATTTTTATTCTATTACTTTCATTATTAGTATTATTGCCAAAAAAAAATATAAACCTGTAATAAAAACATAAATAATAATAAATATAATTATAATATACTAATTGTTATAATATTTTATAATATTATTATTGCTATTACTATTATTATTGTAGTTGTTATTAGTATAGATGGAAAAATATATATCATAACTGCAATAATTGCAATAATAATGATAATAATTGTGATAATGATGATAATAATTGCAATAATGATGATAACGATGATGACATTGATGATAATAATGATAATGATAATGATAACGATAATAATGATGATAATCATGAAATATATGATAATAACAGGAATTGTGTCCATATATAATAAAAAGGTAAAAGAAAAAATATCCCAAAAGTCGAAAAAGTGCCAAAATCTAGAAAAAATATGGCCTAATGAGAGTAGACTCCAAAATGACGTTTTTTCCATTCATTTGGTGATTTTGGCAATTATCAGGGTAATAATGATAATAATTACCAGAATTCTATTAATCATGACAATAATGATGATAAATATTTGAATGAAGAGAATTTAGTTAACATTTGATGATTATTGAAAATATTACCATTATTATTATTATTATTATCATTATTATCATCATTATTATTATTGTTATTATTATTATTATTATTATTATTATTATTATTATTATTATTAATTATTATATATATATTAATATATATTATTATATTATAAATTTTTATATTATATTATTAATCATTACTATATTTATCATTACTATTAATAATTTACTTTATATATTATTATTATTATTATTAATTACTTAGTTATATTGTAAAAATAATTATTTAAATGCAATAATAGCAAATAATAAATATAATTAAATAAGATATAAATAAGTATATTATAAACTTGTTATTATCGTTATTTATTGTTATTGTTTTACTCATTATTATTATTTTTACTGTAGTATAATTGTAAAAATAATTATTATACAGAAATATTAAGTAATACGATATTATTAAATATGATATAAATAATATATAAAAGCGTTATATTTTATTATTAGTTCTTTTACTATTATTATTGTAAGTTCTTATTAGTATGATGTAAAAAATATGTTTTACTGGAATAATGCAATAATAGATAATAATTGCAATAATAATGATGATATAATAATGCAATAATGATGATAAAGATGAGTTGATGATAATGATGATGATACGATAGTAATGTATATCATGATAATAATGATGATAATAACAGGAATTAAGTCGCTATATAAATAAAAAAGGTAAAAAAAAAATCCTAAAAAACGAAAAAGCGTCTAAGTCTAGCAAAATATAGCTTTTTGAGAGTAGACTCTAAAATGACGTTTTTTTCAATTCATTTGATTATTCTGGCAATTATTAGGGTGATGATGATAAAAATTACTAGTATTCTATTAAACATTACAATAAAAATTATGATGAAAGTGAGAATAAAGAGAATTTGGATAACATTTGATGATTATTTTTACTATAATTATAATAATAACAATAATAATATTAATAACAATATTATTACGATTAGTATTATTATAATCATATTTATTATTATTATTATTGTATAATATTATTAATAATATATTATTCAAAATACTAATATTAATATAAATAGTATTATAACATGTAATACTATATATAATATATAGTATTACTATAACATATATAAATAATATAATAATAATAATAATACTAATAATAATCATAATATACAATAATAATTAATAATAATAATAATAATAATAATAATAAATAATAATAATAATAATAATAATAATAATAATAATAATGTTAATAATGATAATAATAAGGATAATCAATTGTTAACCAAATTCTTTTTATTCTAATTTTTATCATCATTATTGTCATGATTAATAGAATTCTAGTAATTATTATCATTATTACGCTAATAATTGCCAGAATCGTCAAATGAATGGAAAAAACGTCATTTTGGAGTCTACTCTCAAAAAGCAATATTTTGCTAGATTTTGCCACTTTTTTGACTTTTGGGATTTTTTTTCTTTTACCTTTTTTATTATGTGTGGACACAATTCCTGTTATTATCATCATTATTATCATGATTATCATCATTATTATCGTTATCATCATCATTATCATCATTATCATCATCGTTATCTTCATTATTGCAAATATTATCATCATTATTGCAATTATTATCATTATTACTTTAATTATTACTGTTATAATAATTATTTTTACAATTATACTACCAGTAACAATAATAATAATGATAATAATAACAATAATAATAATAATAATAATATAAAATAATATAATAATAATAATAATAATAATAATAATAATAATAATAATAATAATAATAATAATAATAATAGTAATAATAATAATAATAATAATGTTATTAATGATAATAGTAATTATAATAGTAATATTATCAATAATCATGAAATGTTATCCAAATACTTTTTTATTCTCAATTTTATCGTCATTATTGTCATGATTAAAAGAAATCTTGTAATCATTATCATTTATTACCCTAATGATTTCCAGAATCATTAAACGAATGAAAAAAAAATGTTTATTTTGGAGTCTACTCTCAAAAGGCTATATTTCACTAGATTTTGCTGCTTTTTCTATTTTTGGGATTTTTTTCTTTAACTTTTTTTAATCATATATGGAAACAATTCCTGTTATTATCATCTTTATTATCGTCATTATTTTAATTATTATCATCATTATTGCAATTATTATCATTATTACTTTAATTATTAGTTATAATTATTATTTTTAAAATTATACTAGAAGTTAAAATAATAAATATGGTAATGATAATAATAATATTATTAATAACAATATTATAACAATTATATTATTATATTTTATACTTTTATTATTATTATTATTGTTATTATTACAGTGATAATATATTTTTTGGGAATAATACTAATAATTAAAGTAATAAAAATACTAATAATTAATAACAAATAATAATAATAATAATAAATAATAATAATATAATAATAAATAATAATAATAATAATGATAATAATAATAATAGTAATAATACAAGATAATATTGATAAATAATAAAATATAATAGTAATGATATAATCATCATAATGTAATTATTATCATTATACTCTAATAATTGTCAGAAATCATCAAATGAATGTAAAATACGTCATTTTGGATTTACTCTTAAAAGTGTATTTTGCTCATGATTTTGCCAGGCGTTTTCAGACTTGTTTTTGGTATTTTTTTTCTTTTACCTTTTTTATTATATGTAGAAACAAATCCTATTTATATCATCATTATTATCATGATTATCATCATTATTATCGTTATCATCATCATTATCATCATTATCATCATCATTAGCATCATTATTTGCAATTATTATCATCATTATTGTAATTATTATCATTATTATTGCAATTATTATTGTCATAATAATTATATTTACAATTATACTCCCAGTAAAAATAATAATAATGATAATAATAACAATAATAATATTAATAACAATATTATAACAACTATATTATTATAATTATACTTATTATTTTTATTGTTATTTTACAGTTATAATATATTTTTTTGGAAATAAATACTAATAATTAAGTAATAATAATAATACTAATATAATATAATAATAATAATAATAATAATAATAATAATAAATATATAATAATAAATAATATAATAAAATACTAATAATAATAATATAATAATTATAATAATATATATAAATATAATAATAATAATATAATAAATATATATATCAAATAATAATAAAATTTTATCAAATATATATCATATAATATCTGATAATATTAATATATAATAATGATAATAAATGATAATGTAATAATATAATTGATCAATGTTATCAGAATTCTGCTTTATTTCACTTTTATTGGCATCATTATTGTCATTTATTAATATGGAAATTCCTGGTAATTATTATCATTATTACGTATCATATGCCAACATCATCAAATGAATGGAAAAAAACTCATTTGGAGTCTACTCTCAAAGTCTATATTTTCGCTAATTTTGCAGCTTTTTCGACTTTTGAGATTTTTTTTTTCTTTATAATTTTTTATTATATAAAGACTCAATTCCTATAGTATACATTCACTATTATCGTTATCATCATCATTATCATCATTATTATCATCGATTAATCATCATTATCATCATTATTTATGCATTATCACCATTATTCATATCATTATTATAACATGATATTAATAACACTTTTCATCATTATTGCAATTAATAATTATCATTATTGAAATTATATCATAATTATTGCAATTATTGCAGTTATAATATATACTTTTCAATCTATACTAATAACAAATTAATAATAATATAATTAATATAATAATAATAATAATTTTTATTATGATAATATTTTATCATTATTTTAATCAAATATCGTTATAACTGTAATTATAAATGTTATATAATTATTTTGCAATTTAAACTACCAGTACAAAATAATAATGATATTAATAACATGATATATTAAAACATATTATAACCACAAGTATTATTATATTTACTTATTATATATTATTATTGCTATTATTACAGTTATAATATATTTTTGCAATATCTAATAATATAAATAATAATAATAGATATATAATATATAATAATAATAATAATAATATAATAATATATAATAATATAATATATAATCATCATCATCATCAATTATCATCATATCATCATCATCATGTGTTATCCAATTCTCTTTATTCTCACTTTTATACACGCAAGCAAACAAAGGGAAAACAATATCACACAGACACATCATACACATATCACAAATACACGCATGCACGTCACATAATACCACAACACACACAATCTCACACACACAACACAACAAACACACAGACTATATATATATATATTATATATATTATATATATATATATAAATATATATATATTATATATCTATATTTTGATTATTATCATATATATTATATATAGATATATATATATATATATTAATTTTATTATATATAGTTTGTTTTGTATATGTGTAATGTATATTATATTATATTTTATTATGTATATAAATAATATTAATATATATATATAATTACTATATATATCTTTATCTATTATATAATATATATATATGTTTGTGTTGTTGTGTTGGTGTGTGGTGTGTGTGTGTGTTGTGTTTGTGTGTGTTTGTATGTGTGTGTGTGTATTGGTTGTTGTTGTTTTTGTGTCTTGGTTTCCATATTATATATATATATTATAATATATATATATATAATATATATTATATATTATATATATATATTTGTATATTATATCATTTATATATATATATATAATATATATTATATTATATATATATATATTATAATATATTGTATTACATATAACCTACATAACTATATATATATCTATAACTATATCTTATCTATCTATCTACTATCTATATTACTATAACTATTTATATATAACATATATATCAGATATATATATAGATATATATTATCTATATATTATCTATATATATATATATCTTTTCTCCTCTCTCCTCTCTCTATCTATTATATATATCTATATATGATATATATATATATATATTATATATATATCATATTGGTGGGTGTGTGTGTTGGTTTTTGTGTTTTACTGTGTGTGTGTGGTGTGTTTGTGCTGTGTTTGTGGTGATGTGTTGTGTGGTTTGTGTGTTTTGTATATGTATACAGTAGTATATTATACATTATCATAAATATGTATAATATTTTTTATATATATAATATATTAAATATATATTATAATATATATAATATTATATATATATACCTGTATGTCATAAAACACAACACTACGCATAAACACACACACACACACACATATCTATTATCTATCTATCTTTCTATCTTTATATATATTATTACTATATATAATATATATATAATATAATATTTGTTGTGTATGTGGTGTGTGTTTTTTGTGTATGTGTGTGTCTTACGTCAATTTATATATATATTATATAATATCTATATATATATATATATATATATATATATTATATTAGATATTATATAATTTTATTATATATATATTATATTGAAATTATTATATATTTATTTATTTATTTTTAATAATTATTAATTTTTATTTAGTTAATATATATATTTAATATATATTAATTTTATATATCTATGTCTATAT
>NW_023660440.1:35434-50215 GCF_015228065.2 Penaeus monodon | reverse complement strand
TAAAAGAAACCCTCGGCTTCTCAAGGCCGCCCTTTGGTTTTGCTTCGTCCTGACACCCGTACTCCTCGGAAATACTCCGGCACATACAACGCACTCTCTCCCGTGCCAACACTCATCTGCCTCCTGACCTTCTACGCTCGATGTTCCTCAGCGTCTCCAGCGACCGTTCAAACCGCTCTACTAGCGTCGGAGCTCCTATGACAATAGCCTCAAAAGCGGACGAGATCATAGCATCCAGACTACCGCACAAATTTCAGCTGTAGCCGCTCCGCCACCTCTAACTTGGAAGCCCTCGCGACACAGGTTGCCGAACTCACAACTGCCGTTCGACAACTTTCAGCCCGCGAACCTTCACCACGTCCCAGATCCCGCCATCGCAGTCGCATCACCCCGGTTCAACCGCGATCGTGGACGAGACTACGCGCCCCAGTACCGTCACACCTACAGCCGCCGCGTTCCCCGACTCCAGGTAGCTACTGTTTCTACCATTCCCGATTGGCAGCAGGGGCGTCGGTGCGAACCCCCTTGCTCGTGGCCGGGAAACGGACACCGCGGGAACTAGTAGCGCCGATCTCTCGCGGCCCAGACGGCGCCTACTCTACGTCCGCGACAACAATTCCCGCCTGCGGTTCTGGTGGACACAGGAGCGGAAGTCAGTCTCATTCCCGCATCCTTCAAAGACAGACAATCGCCTGCTTCTCGCACTTGGAGGCTGCCAACTGTCGCCCATCAACGTATACGGTGAGCGCTCATGACCCTCCTTTCAGCGGCGCTCCGCATTCGAAGCTGACAGGGTTTTCCTTGTCGCCGACGTACAGCAGCCGATCCTCGGAGCTGATTTCTGGCTCACCACGGATTCACGGTGACCTTAGGCGGGAGTGCCTTGTGCACCAGTCAGGGACCCGCACCTACGCCTCGTCGGCCCTGGTACGTGTCCCCCGGAATACACTGTACTGCCCAACCAGTGCCCTTACAGAGCGTGCTGCGCGAGTTTCCAGCGCTGACGAAGCCCATCAACGTGCAACGACACCACCACACACCGTCAAGCACCACATCGTCACGACTGGACCCCCGGTCTTTTCCGCTGCAGGCCACTCGCACCAGATCGCTTCCGCATCGCAAAGGCACATGCGAGAGCTCGGCATCATACGCCTTTCCAGCAGCGAGTGGGCATCTCCCCTGCACCTTGTTCGTAAGAAGGACGGGACTGGCGTCCCTGTGGGGATTACGTCACCTCAACACAGCCACCGCACCGGACCGTACCCCTCCCGCACCTCCACTCCTTCACACGGGAGCTCTCGGGATGCACGATTTTCTCTAAAATCGACCTCGTCAGAGCGTACCACCAAATCCCCATGCCGAGGAGGACATCCCGAAGACAGCTGTGACCACGCTTCGGCCTGTACGAATTCCTGCGAATGCCGTTCGGACTCCGCAACGCCGCCCAGACCTTCCAGCCTTCATGGACGATGTCACCCGTGGCCTACAGGGTGTCTTCGTCTACATCGACGATATACTCATCGCCAGCAGCAACAGTGAGGAACACCAGCAGCACCTCCGGGCCCTCTTCGACCGCTGCAGGGAGCCGGAGTCGTCATCAACCCTGGTAAGAGTCTTTTCGGAGTCCCCTCTCTCACCTTTCTAGGTCACACGATTACCGCTGACGGTATTACCCAGCTCAGGAGAAGGTCAGCAGCATCAGGCAGTTCCCAAGCCAACCATGAAGAGCACAGCTTCGGAAGTACCTCGGCATGATTAACTTCTTCAGGAGGTTCATCCCGAAGTGTGCCCTTCTTCTGGCCCTCTGCAACGTCTCCTCGCTCCATCCCGGTCGGGACGCGGCAGAGACGTTACTTGGACCTCTGAGGCGATCGAAGCTTTCGAGGCTAGCAAGGACGCCTTAGCCTCGGCGACCTCCTCAACCACCCGCCAGCAGGGAGCAAGGCTCAATATAGCCGTCGACGCCTCGGACACCGCCATGGAGCAGTTTTACAACAAGATTCAGGTAAGGTTGGCAACCCTGGCTTTCTTTTCACGGACTCTCAGCCTCACAAACAAAATAGGATACAGTGCCTTCGGCAAGGAGCTCCTTGCAGTGTAACGGCCATCAAACACTTCCGGACATAGTCGAGGGGAAGGACTTCCACATTTTGACGGACCACAAGCCCCTCCCCTTCGCCCTGCAAACAGGATCGCCGCCCATTTCCCCGCGTGAAGGGGAGGCCCCTTTGGTTTCGTTCCCCCAGTTCACCACTGACATACGCCCACATCCGGGGCACCAACAACCCCCCCTGCAGACGCCCTACCAGAGTTCAAATCCATGGTAAGTGCGAGCAGACCCCGATCGACTACCAGGGGTTTGAAATTTCACGTCAGGACGTCTGTAACCCGGGGTTGTGGTGGGGGAAACCGACTACGTCGGGTGACATGCTCGAAGGGGCCCCAAATTTGGGTACAAAAAAACCCCTGGGGGGGGAGATTTAGGGTGCGGTGAACTTACGGCGTTGGCTTTCGATGCAGGTGCGACACCACTCCCGGACATTTTATTGATCCCGGGCCAGACGACTTTGTTGCGGATGGGGTCCTGTGTTGCGCAAAATTCCCCTATGAGCGTGGGAAGCTTAAAAAACTGCGGGGGAAATGACGGAGGATGTTAAAGGGCGGGGTTTGCCCAGGGATGTCGCAGAGGATGGTGTCCCGAGAGCCCTGAAGTGCAACCCGCTCTAGTTCAAGGGAGGTATCTCCGTCGGTGAGCCTGGGGAGGGAAGGCGTCTTTTTTTTTTGTGTCCCTGCGGTAAAAGTGAGAATAAAGAGAATTTGGATAAAAATTTTATGGGTTATTTCTATTATTTTATTATCATTATTAATTCATTATTATTTTTATTATTATTATTATTATTATTATTATTTTTATTGTTTTTATTTTTATTATTATTATATTATTATTATTATTATTATTATTATTATTATTATTACTTTTTAAATTTTTAGAAATTATTTCCAAAAAAAAATATTATAAAATATAATTTAAAAAACAATAAAAATAAATAAGTATAATTAAAAAAATACTAATTGTTATAATATTGTTTTTAAATTATTTTTTGTTTTATTTTCCTTTATTATTTTTTTTATGGTAGTATAATTTTAAAAAAAAATTATTATAAAAGTAATAAATTTCAGTAATAACGAATTTAATTTAAATAATGATTAAATAATGATTTTAAAAACGTTATTATTGTTATTATTTTTGTTTTTCTATTTATTGTAGGGTTTTTAAGTATAATGTAAAAATATATTTTATAAATGCAATAAATTTCCCAAAAATAATGATAAAAAATTGCAATAATGATGATAATTTTTCAATAAAAAGATGTAATGATGATGATAATGAGATAATGATGAAAGATAACGATAATAATGATGATAAACATGATAAAAAAATGATGATAATAACAGGGAAATTTTGTCCTTATGATAAAAAAAAGGGAAAGAAAAAAAAACCCAAAAAGTTGAAAAAACGCAAAAAACTAGGAAATATAGCCATTTGAAAGTAGGGCCCAAAAGGGCGTTTTTTATTCATTTTTGAATATGGCAATTTTTTAGGGAATAATTTATAATAATTACCCGAATTCATTAATCATGACCAAAAATGATGATAAAAGGAGAAAAAGAGAATTTGGGATAAAATTTTGATTTATTACTATTTTTAATATTCATTATTATATTACATTTTTATTATTTTTATTTATTATTATTATTTTATTATTATTTTATTATTACTTTTTAAATTTTAGTATTATTTCCAAGAAAATATATTATAACTGAATAATAATAAAAATAAATTTAAAAAGTATAATTATAATAATATAATTGTTAAAATGGTTATTAATTTTTAGTTATTATTAACCCTTATTATTATTTTACTGGTAGTATAAAATTTTAAAAAATAAATTTTTATAACAGTAAAATTACAGTAAAAAACGAAATTAATTAAATTAATGATAAAACAAAGATTATAAAAACGGGTTTTTATTTTTTTAATTATTGTTATTACTATTATTATTGTAGTTGGTTTTTGTAAATGTAAAAAATTTTATTATAACGCAATAATTGCAAAAATAAGGATAAAAATTGGGAATAATAATTATAATTTTAATTTCAAAATGATGATAAAATTGCAATAATGTGATAAAATTGCAATAAAGTGATAATGATGAAAAATAAAGCTGATAATGATGATGAAAAATAATAATCATGATAAACAGATAATAATGATGGGTTTAAAAAAACAAAGGGAAATTTTGTCCCTAATAATTATTTGGGGAAAAATTTATGATTTTTTAAATATATTACTTTTTATCATTATCATTATCATTATTATTATTATTTTTATTATTATTATTATTATTATTTATTACTATTATTATTTTTATTTCTATTTTTATTATTATTATTTAAAATTATTAAATTTTATTATTATTATTATTATTATTATTATTAAATATTACTTCAATTAATTTGTATTATTGCCAAAAAATATATTATAACGGGAATAATAAAATAATAATAAAAAATAATAAGTAAATTTTAAAAATACTAATTGTTTTTAATATTTTTATTTTATTATTATTGTTTTTATTATCATTATTATTATTTTTACTGGTAGTATAAAAATTTTAAAAATTAATTATTTTTAACAGAATAATTTCATTTAAAAACGAATTAATTAAAAAAAATGATAGAAAATAATGATTATAAAGACGTTTTTATTGTTTTTATTATTGTTATTTCTATTATTATTGTAGTTGTTATTAGTATAGATGTAAAAATATATATTATAACTGCAATAATTGCTATAATAATGATAATAATTGCAATAATGATGATAATATTTGCAATAATGAAGATAACGATGATGATAATGATGATAATGATGATGATAACGATAATAATGATGATAATCATGATAATAATGATGATAATAACAGGAATTGTGTCCATATATGATAAAAAAAGGTAAAGAAAAAAAACCCCAAAAAAGTCGAAAAAGCGCAAAATCTAGCGAAATATAGCCATTTGAGAGTGGGACTCCAAAATGGACTTTTTTTCCATTCATTGATGAATCTGGAAATTTATTAGGGTAATAATGATAATAATTACCAGAATTCTATTAATCATGACAATTATGATGATAAAAGTGAGAATAAAGAGAATTTGGATAACTTTTGATGATTTTTACTATTATTACTATTGTCATTATTATATTATCTTTATTATATTATTATTATTTTTATTATTATTATTATTATTATTATATTATTACTTTAATTTTTTAGATTTTTGCAAGGGAAATATATATAACTGTAATAATAATAAGAATAATAATAAGTATAATTATAAATAATACTAATTGTTATAATATTGTTATTAATATTATTATTGTTATTATTAACATTATTATTATTTTTACTGGTAGTATAATTGTAAAAATAATTATTATAACTGCAATAATTGCAATAATAAGGATAATAATTGCAATAATAATTATAATAATTGCAATAATGATGATAATAATTGCAATAATGATGATAATAATTGCAATAATGATGATAATGATGATAATAATGATGATAATGATGATGATAACGATAATAATCATGATAATCATGATAATAATGATGATAATAACAGGAATTGTGTCCATATATAATTATTTGGATAACATTTGATGATTATTACTATTATTATTATTATTATTATTATTATTATTATTTTTATTATTACTATTACTCAATTATTAGTATTATTGCAAAAAATATATTATAACTGTAATAATAATAAAATAATAATAATAATAAGTATATTATAATAATACTAATTGTTATAATTTTGTTATTAATATTATTATTGTTATTATTATCATTTTTATTATTTTACTGGTAGTAAAATTTGTAAAAATAATTATTAAACAGTAATAATTACAGTAATAACGATATTAATTAAAATAATGATAGAAATAATGATTATTAAGACGTTATTATTGTTATTATTTTTGTTATTACTATTATTTGTAGTTGTTTAGTATAGATGTAAAATATATATTATAACTGCAATAATTGAAATAATAAAGATAATAATTGCAATAATGATGATAATAATTGCAATAATGATGATAATGATGATGATAATGATGATAATGATGATAAAGATGATGATAACGATAATAATGATGATAATCATGATAATAATGATGATAATAACAGGAATTGTGTCCATATATAATTTAAAAAAGGTAAAAAAAAAAATCCAAAAGTCGAAAAGCGGCAAAATCTACCGAAATAAAGCCTTTTGCGAGTAGAGTCCAAAATGACGTTTTTTCCATTCATTTGATGATTCTGGCAATTATTAGGGTAATAATGATAATAATTACCAGAATTCTATTAATCATGAAAATAATGATGATAAAAGTGAGAATAAAGAGAATTTGGATAACATTTGATGATTATTACTATTATTATTATTATCATTATTATTATCATTATCATTATTATTATTATTATTATTATTATTATTATTATTATTATTACTTTAATTATTAGTAATATTGCCAAAAAATATATTATAACTGTAATAATAACAATAATAATAACAATAAGTATAATTATAATAATACTAATTGTTATAATATTGTTATTAATATTATTATTGTTATTATTATCATTATTATTAATTTTACTGGTAGTATAATTGTAAAAATAATTATTATAACTGCAATAATTGCAATAATAATGATAATAATTGCAATAATGATGATAATAATTGAAATAATGATGATAATGATGATGATAATGATGATAATGATGATGATAACGATAATAATGATGATAATCATGATAATAATGATGATAATAACAGGGATTGTGTCCATATATAATAAAAAAGGTAAAAGAAAAAAATTCCCAAAAGTCGAAAAAGCGGCAAAATCTAGCGAAATATAGCCTTTTGAGAATAGACTCCAAAATGACGTTTTTTCCATTCATTTGATGATTCTGGCAATTATTAGGGTAATAATGATAATAATTACCAGAATTCTATTAATCATGACAATAATGATGATAAAAGTGAGAATAAAGAGAATTTGGATAACATTTGATGATTATTACTATTATTACTATTATCATTATTATTATTATTATTATTATTATTATTATTATTATTATTATTATTATTACTTTAATTATTAGTATTATTGCCAAAAAATATATTATAACTGTAATAATAACAATAATAATAATAATAAGTATAATTATAATAATACTAATTATTATAATATTGTTATTAATATTATTATTGTTATTATTATATTTATTATTATTTTTACTGGTAGTATAATTGTAAAAATAATTATTATAACAGTAATAATTCCAGTAATAACGATATTAATTAAAATAATGATATAAACAATGATTATAAAGACGTTATTATTGTTATTATTATTGTTATTACTATTATTTTTTTAGTTGTTATTAGTATAGATGTAAAAATATATATTATAACTGCAATAATTGCAATAATAATGATAATAATTGCAATAATGATGATAATAATTGCAATAATGATGATAATAATGATGATAATGATGACAATGATGATGATAACGATAATAATGATGATAATCATGATAATAATGATGATAATAACAGGAATTGTGTCCATATATAATAAAAAAAGGTAAAAGAAAAAAAATCCCAAAAGTCGAAAAAGCGGCAAAATCTAGCGAAATAAAGCCTTTTGCGAGTAGAGTCCAAAATGACGTTTTTTCCATTCATTTCATGATTCTGGCAATTATTAGGGTAATAATGATAATAATTACCAGAATTCTATTAATCATGACAATAATGATGATAAAAGTGAGAATAAAGAGAATTTGGATAACATTTGATGATTATTACTATTATACTATTATCATTATCATTATTATTATTATTATTATTATTATTATTATTATTACTATTATTATTATTATTACTATTATTATTATTATTATTATTACTATTATTATTATTATTATTATTATTATTATTATTATTATTATTATTTTACTTTAATTATTAGTATTATTGCCAAAAAATATATTATAACTGTAATAATAATAATAATAATAATAATAATAATAATAAGTATAATTATAATAATACTAATTGTTATAATATTGTTATTAATATTATTATTGTTATTATTATCATTATTATTATTTTTACTGGTAGTATAATTGTAAAAATAATTATTATAACAGTAATAATTACAGTAATAACGATATTAATTAAAATAATGATATAAATAATGATTATAAAGACGTTATTATTGTTATTATTATTGTTATTACTATTATTATTGTAGTTGTTATTAGTATAGATGTAAAAATATATATTATAACTGCAATAATTGCAATAATAATGATAATAATTGCAATAATGATGATAATAATCTCAATAATGATGATAATAATTGCAATAATGATAATAATGATGATGATAATGATGATAATGATGATAATGATGATGATAACGATAATAATTATGATAATCATGATAATAATGATGATAATAACAGGAATTGTGTCCATATATAATAAAAAAAGGTAAAAGAAAAAAAAACCCAAAAGTCAAAAAAGCGGCATATTCTAGCGAAATATAGCCTTTTGAGAGAAGACTCCAAAATGACGTTTTTTCCATTCATTTGATGATTCTGGCAATTATTAGGGTAATAATGATAATAATTACCAGAATTCTATTAATCATGACAATAATGATGAAAAAGTGAGAATAGAATTTGGATAACATTTGATGATTATTACTATTATTACTATCATCATTATTATTATTATTATTATTATTATTATTATTATTATTATTATTATTATTATTATTATTATTATTATTATTATTATTATAACTTTAATTAAAGTATTATTGCCAAAAAATATATTATAACTGTAATAATAACAATAATAATAATAATAAGTATAATTATAATAATACTAATTGTTATAATATTGTTATTGATATTATTATTGCTATTATTATCATTATTATTATTTTTACTAGTAGTATAATTGTAAAAATAATTATTATAACAGTAATAATTACAGTAATAACGATATTAATTAAAATAATGATATAAATAATGATTATAAAGACGTTATTATTGTTATTATTATTGTTATTACGATTATTATTGTAGTTGTTATTAGATAGATGTAAAAATATATATTATAACTGCAATAATTGCAATAATAATGATAATAATTGCAATAATGATGATAATAATTGCAATAATGATGATAATGATGATAATGATGATAATGATGATGATAACGATAATAATGATGATAATCATGATAATAATGATGATAATAACAGGAATTGTGTCCATATATAATAAAAAAAAGGTAAAAGAAAAAAAATCCCAAAAGTCGAAAAACGGCAACATCTAGCGAAATATAACCTTTTGAGAGTAGACTCCAAAATGACTTTTTTTCCATTAATTTGATGATTCTGGCAGTTATTAGGGTAATAATGATAATAATTACCAGAATTCTATTAATCATGACAATAATGATGATAAAAGTGAGAATAAAGAGAATTTGGATAACATTTGATGATTATTACTATTATTACTATTATCATTATTATTATCATTATTATTATTATTATTATTATTATTATTATAATTATTATATTATTATTATTATTATTATTATTATTACTTTAATTATTAGTATTATTGCCAAAAAATATATTATAATTGTAATAATAACAATAATAATAATAATAAGAATAATTATAATAATACTAATTGTTATAATATTGTTATTAATATCATTATTGTTATTATTATCATTATACCAGAATTCTATTAATCATGACAATAATGATGATAAAAGTGAGAATAAAGAGAATTTGGATAACATTTGATGATTTATTATTTTTTTTTTTTTTTTTTTTTTTTATTATTATTATTATTATTATTATTTTAAATTATTAGTATTGTTGCCAAAAATATTAAACTGAAATAAAAAATAATATAATAATAATATAATATATAATAATACTAATGTTATAATATTATTGTTATAATATTTTATTGTTATTATTATATTATTATATTTTACTGTGTATAATTGTAAAAATAATATATAAAGTATAAATTAAGTATAACGCTATTAATTAATAATATATGATATGATTATAAAGACGTTATTATTGTTTTTTATTTTTTTTATTATCATTTTTAGTTGTTATTATTATAGATGTAAAAAATATTATATTAAACTGCAATAATTGCAATAATAATGATAATAATTGCAATATGAGGTATAATATTGCAATAATGATGATGAATGATGATAATGATATTAATATGATAATAACGATAATAATGATGAATAATCATGATAATAATGAGTATAATATCAGGAATTGTTCCATATAAATAAAAAGAAAGAAAATAAATCCCAAAATCGAAAATGCTGTTAAATTAGTGAAATATAGCCTTTTGAGAGTAGACTCCAAATGACGTTTTTCATTCATTGATGATTTGGCAATATATAGTAATAATGATAATATTACAGATATCTATTAATCATGACAATAATGGATGGATAAAAGTGAGAAAAAAAAAATTGGGATAACATTTGTGATATTATATATTACTATATCATTATTATTATCATTATTATTTTATTATTATTTTTTTTTTTTTTTTGAATTATTTATTATTATAATTATTAGTATTATTGCCAAAATATTTATACTGTAATAATAAAAATAATAATAATAAAGAATTTATAATTAATACTAATTGTTATAATATTTATTGATTATTATTTATTATTATCATCATTACTATTTTTATGTAGTATAATTGTAAAAATTATTATATATATAATTACAGTAATAACATCTAAAAATATATTAGTAATGATTATAAAGACGTTATATTGTATATTATTGTTATTACTAATATCATTGTAGTTGTATTAGTATAGATGTAAAAATATATATATTGCAATAATTGAATAATAAAGTATAAAATTGCAATAATGTGATTTTAAAATTGCAATAATGATGATAATGATGATGTAATGATATAATGATGATGATAACGATAATAATTATGATAATCATGATAATAATGATGATAATAACAGGAATTGTGTTCCATATATAATAAAATAAGTAAAGAAAAAAAATCCAAAAGTCGAAAAAGCGGCAAAATCTAGTGAAATATAGCCTTTTGAGAGTAAACTCCAAAATGACGATTTTTCCATTCATTTGATGATTCTGGCAATTATTAGGGTAATAATGATAATAATTACCAGAATTCTATTAATCATGACAATAATGATGATAAAAGTGAGAATAAAGAGAATTTGGATAACATTTCATGATTATTACTATTATTACTATTATCATTATTATTATCATTATTATTATTATTATTATTATTTTTATTATTATTATTATTATTACTTTAATTATTAGTAATATTGCCAAAAATATATTATAACTGTAATAATAACAATAATAATAATAATAAGTATAATTATAATAATACTAATTGTTATAATATTGTTATTGATATTATTATTGTTATTATTATCATTATTACTATTTTTACTGGTAGTATAATTGTAAAAATAATTATTATAACAGTAATAATTACAGTAATAACGATATTAATTAAAATAATGATAAAATAATGATTATAAAGACGTTATTATTGTTATTATTATTGTTATTACTATTATCATTGTAGTTGTTATTAGTATAGATGTAAAAATATATATTATAACTGTAATAATTACAATAATAATGATAATAATTGCAATAATGATGATAATGATGATGATAATGATGATAATGATGATAATGATGATGATAACGATAATAATGATGATAATCATGATAATAATGATGATAATAACAGGAATTGTGTCCATATAAAAATAAAAAAAATTTAAAAAAAAAAAAAACCCCAAAAGTCGAAAAAGCGATAAAATCTATGAAATATAGCCTTTGAGAGTATACCCCAAAAAATGAGTTTTTTAATTCATTTGGATTCTGGCAATTTTTAAAAGGGAAATAATGATAAAAATTTCCCAAAAATTTTCTTTTAAATTTCATGACAGTAATGATGTTTTAAAAGGAGAAAAAAGAGGTTTTGGAAAAAATTTTTGATGATTTTTAATTATTTTTATTATCATTATTATTATTATTATTATTATTATTATTATTTTTATTATTATTATTATTATTTTTTTACTTTTATTATTATTATTACTTTCATTATCAGTATTTTTGAAAAAAAAATATATTTTTAATTTTTAAAATAATAACAATAATAATAATAAAAGGGTTAATTTAATAATACAAAAGGTTTAAATATTGTTTTTAATTTTATTAGTGTTATTTTTATCTTTTATTATTTTACTGGTAGAAAATTTTTAAAAAAAAATTTATTATAACGTAATAATTACAGTAAAACGAATTACAAAAATAAGATATAAAAAATGTTTTAAAAAGACTTTAAATTATTTTTATTATTATTGTTAAAATTTTTTTTATTGTTGTTGTTATATTTATAGATGAAAAAATAAAATTAAAAATTGCAATAATTGCAATAAAAATGAAAATTTAATTTTCAAAAATTTGATGATAATAATTGCAATAATGAGGATAATGATGATGTTTAATGTTTGAAATGATGATAATGATGATGAAAACCGATAATAATGATGAAAAATTCAGATAATAATGTGTTTAATAAACGGGAATTGTGTCCATATATAAAAAAAAAAGGGTTTTTAAAAGAAAAAAAATCCCAAAAGTCAAAAAAAAAGGGGCAAAATTTAGGGGAAAAAATAGCCTTTTGAGAGTAGACTCCAAAAGGGACTTTTTTTCCATTCATTGTGATTTGGCAATTTTTAGGGTAAAAAATGAAATAATTACCAGAATTCTTTTAAAATCAGGGCAATAATGATGAAAAAAAGTGGAATAAAGAGAATATGAATAACATTTCATGATTATTACTATTATTACTATTATCA
The DNA here is from genome assembly GCF_015228065.2 of Penaeus monodon. Taxonomy (NCBI): domain Eukaryota; kingdom Metazoa; phylum Arthropoda; class Malacostraca; order Decapoda; family Penaeidae; genus Penaeus; species Penaeus monodon. The sequence goes on along the minus strand of NW_023660440.1, from coordinate 37,104 downwards.
TTATTATTATCAATTATTATTATTATTATTATTATTATTATTATTATTATTATTTATTATTATTACTTTAATTATTAGTATTATTGCCAAAAAATATTATTATATTAATATACAATAATAATAATAATAAGTATAATTATAATAATACTATTGTTATAATATTGTTATTAATATTATTATTGTTATTATTATCATATTAATTTAATATACTATATGTATAAATATAAAATATAAATAAATTTATAAGTAATAATTACAGTAATACGATATTAATGTAAATAATTATAAATAATGAATTTAAAGCGATTATTGTTATTATTATTGTTATACATTATTATTGAAAGTTGTTATTAGTATGAGTAAAAATATATATTATAACTGCAATAATTGCAATAATAATGATAATAGTTGCATAATGATGATAAATATTGCATAATAATGAAAATGATGATGATAATAATGATAATGATGATAATGATGATGATAACGATAATAATGATGATAATCATGATAAATGATGATAATACGGAATTGTCCAATATAATAAAAAGGTAAACAAAAAAAACCCCAAAGTCGAAAAAGCGGCAAATCTACGAAATATACCTTTTGAGAGTAGACTCCAAAATGACGTTTTTTCCATTCATTTGATGATTCTGGCAATATAGGGTAATAATGATAATAATTACCAGAATTCTATTATCATGACAATAATGATGATTAAAAGTGAGAATAAGAGAATTTGGCAACATTTTATGATTATTACTGTTATTACTTTTATCATTATTACATTATTATTATTATTATTATATAAGTATTATATTATGATATTATATTATTATATTATTATTATTATATTATTATTATTATTATATATTACTTTAATTATAAGTATTATTGCAAAAATATATTATAACTGTATAAAATAATAATAATATATATAAGTATAATTATAATAATACTATATTGTTTAAATTGTTATTATTTTATTATTGTTATTATTATCATTATTATTATTTTTACTGGTAGTATAATTGTAAAAATAATTATTATACAGTAATAATTACAGTAAACGATATTGATTAAAATAATGATATAAATAATGATTATAAAGACGTTATTATGTTATTATATTGTTATTACTATTATATAGTAGTTATAGTATAGATGTAAAAATATATATCATAATGACATAATTGCAATAATATGATAATAATTGCAATAATGATGATAATATTGCAATAATGATGATAATGATGATGATAATGATGATAATGATGTATAACGATAATAATGATGATAATCAATTGAAATAATGAGATATTAACAGGAATTGTGTCCATATGTAATAAAAAAAAAGAAAAGAAAAAATCCAAAAGTCGAAAAAGCGGCAAAATCTAGTGAATATAGCCTTTTGAGAGTAGACTCCAAAATGAGTTTTTTCCATCATTTGATGATTCTGGCAATTATTAGGGTAATAAGATAAAAATTCCAAAATCTATAATCATGACAGTAATGATGATAAAAGTGAGAAAAGAATCGAAAGATTTATTATTACTTTATTATATTATGAATTATTAGTAATAATGTATTATATTACCAAAATTTCTATTTAATTTATGATTAATGATTATTAAAATGTGAGAATAAGAGAATTTATATTTTATTAATAT
>NW_023660440.1:27500-35334 GCF_015228065.2 Penaeus monodon | reverse complement strand
TATATATTATATATATTTTATATATAATAATATATTATATAATATATATATATATTTAAATATATATATATATACATTATATATTAAAAAAAAAATTATATTTAATTTTTAATAATTATAATTAATTATAAATAAAATTTTATATAAAAATTATTATATATATTTTTTATCATATATCATAGTTACACACAACACCCAACAAAACAAAAAAACCCAACCACCCACACACCCACACACACACACAAAAAAAATATATAAATATAAATATAATAAATTATATATATAAATTATATATATATATATAATATTATATATATATTTTGGTGGGGGGTGGTTTTTTTTTTTGTGTTGTTTTTTTCTTTTGGTTGTTGTTTTGTTTGTTTTTACATAATATATTATATATAATAAAATAAATATTATATATATATATAATATTTTTATATATTTTTAATTTATACTATATAAAAATATAATATAATTATATAATATATATATAATATTTTATAATATATTTAATCTAATTTTATATATATATATATATTATTATATATATTTTATATATATATTAGTGTAAAAACCCCACACACACCACATCCCACACACACAACAAAACCCCACACACACACACACACAAAATATATAATTTAAAATTATTATATAATATTATATATATATATTATATATAAAAATTATTTTTATAATTGTGTGTGTGTTTTGGGGTGTGTGTGTGTGTGTGTGTGTGTGTGTGTTTTTGTGTGTGTGTGTTGGTGTGGGGGTTTATACTTTGTAAAATTGTATAAATATATATATTATATATATATATATTAAATATTTATAAAATTATATAAAATATATTTTTAAAAAATTTAAAATATAATATTTTTATATTTTTGAATATATTTTTGTATTTAATATATTTAAATTATATATTATCTATATATATATATTATAATATTAATAAATATATATATATATATTTTTTTTATTTTATATTATTAAAATATATAATATTTCAATTTATATATTTTAATTAACATATATATTTATATAAAATTTTATATTTAATATTATATTTTATATATAATAATAAAAAAAATATATATATATTTATATAATAAGTAAAATAAATATTTATATCTATATATTATATTTTCTTTTTCCTAAATTTTATATATATATATATATTTTTTTGTGGGGGTGTGTGTGGGTGTGTGGTGTGTGTGTGTGTGTGTGTGTGGTGTTTCATATTTAATGTTACCATAATACATTTACATATTTTTAAAATTTATATAAAATATATATATATATTTTAAAATATATTATTTATATATATATATCATACATTTTGTGTGTGGTGTTAATAATATATATATATATATTATATATATATATTATTAATATAATATATATATATATTTTTTTTTATATCGGGAAAGCCTTTACTAAAGGCCGGGGGCCGGTGGTTAGGATCGGCTCAAGACGGGCACCGGCAATTGAGTTCGGGGGTTTCGAGTCCCCGGGCCGGGGCCATTTTTCTCTTCGGCAAGGAATTTAACCTCGGGGGCCTCCAGCCACTGGGGGCCCAAACCCAACCAAGTCAGGCTGGCCCCAAGCCCGGAAAAAAATAGAGAGAATGTTACCAAACGGAAACCCCATCACCTCCGTGGAAAGAACAGTGAAAATACCACGTACTCACTCCAAGCATCAAACCCTAAAACTAAATTTCAGACATGTTTTGACCACGGCGGTCATATATAACCTACTGTTAAAAGAACAAGAAGAAATATTTTATAGTTGTTTCGGTGGTGTGTGGCTTTTATTTTTGAAATATTTTAAAATATATATATATATATATATATTATAATATATACAGACCACACACACCAACACCCACACAACACCCCAAATACACAACATACCACCAAAACACACACACCACAGAAAACCCCAAACACACACATAGACACAACACACCAACACAGACACACACACACACAACACAACCACAACCCACACACACACATATATATATATAATATATTTATATATATATTTATATATATATATAAAATATATACATTATACTTTTGGGGGGGGGGGTTTTTGGGTGGGGGGGTTTTTTGGGTTTTTTTTTGGGGGTTTGTGTTTTTGTTTTTTTTTTTTTGTTTTTTTTTCCTTTTGTTTTTTTTAAAATTTTTTTTTTATGTAATATATATATAAAATATTATATTATATAATATATATAAAAATAAAATACAATATTTGTATTATATATAAAATTTATATATTTTTATATTAATATTATATTTAATTTTATTTTATATATATAATATAATAATATATATATTTTATATATACTTTTTTTATATATATTATATATTTTAATATATATATAAATTAATTAAAATATAAATAATATAATATATATAACGAGAAAGAAGAAAAAAAAAAAAAATTTAAAAAATTTATATGTAATTATATTTAAATTTATTATATATATAAAAAAATATATATATATTTTATATTTTAATTTTATATATTTATAAATTTTTATTAATTATATTTTTTTTAATTTAATATCTATTTATTAAATATTAATAATATAAGAAATATATATATAAAATATATATATATAATTTTATATATATATATATAAAAATATTTATATTTATTATTTATCTATTAAATTTATATAAAAATATATAATATAAATATAATAAAATTTAAAATTTTTTATTTTTAATATAGATAAGATACATAATTACATTATTAATTTTATTAATTTTTAAAATTTTTTTAAAAATATTATTTATGGTGTGTGTGTGTGTGTGGTGTGGGGTGTGTGTGTTGTGTGTGTGTGTATTCTTCTTTAACAAATTTGTTCATGCCCTGAGCCCCAGAGGTCACACATACATTTTTGTAGTTTTCATGTCGTGATGCTCTTGGATGAGTACGGGGTAGGTCCCCATTTTCCTTTCCACGGAGATGCGGGGGTTACCGTTTTAGGGCATCATTCTCCTACTTTTTCCCGGGGTTTTGGGGGCCAGCACTGACTTGGGGGTGGTTTGGGCCCCAGGGGAGGGAGCAATCAAGGGGAAGTTCCCTTTCCCAAGGGGAAAACGGGCGGTCGGTGACCGAACCCCCTAATTCGATTTCTGTGTGCAGTCTTGGGTCCCCACGCCTTTAACCCCTTTGGGGCCCCCGCGGCCCTTTAAATGGGCTTCCTGAATTTTTTCAGAATTTTGAGCGTTGGTTTTCCCTTGCCCTTCCCCGGTGTTTTTTTTTTTCGGGACAATCTCTATTTACCCGGTATGACTAACTGGCTTAGACACCCAGTGCAAAGCCATATATATTATATATATATATATATTATATATATATATATATATATATTTTGTGTGTGTGTGTTGTGTGTGTTGTGTGTGTGGTGTTTTTGTGTGTGGTGCGTGGGTTTTTGGGTTTGTGTTCTGTGTAACCATATATATACTATATCTCCCAACAAATATATAAAAAATATATATATTATATTTTTATATATAATAAATATATATAAAGTATAAATATATTAATATACTATCGAGCCCCTATATACAATTTTGTAGATAACACACACCACACAAAAAAAAGACAACCACACACACACACACACACCATTTAAAATATAAAATTATTACGTAAATTTGCAAAAAACAAAATACATTTTGGTTTAGGTTTTGGTTTATTAAAGGGTTTTGTTTAGGTTTTTTTAGGATGGTTTGGTAGCTTTGGATATGTTTAGGTGGTTTGGTTAGGTTTGGATTTTTGGGGTTTGGGTTTTAGGTTTTGGTTTAGGTTGGTTAGGATAGGTTTGGTTTGGTTTACGTTTGGTTTGAAGGTTTTGGTTAGGTTGTTTAGTTTTTGGTTAGGTTTGGGTTAGGTTTAGGTTAGGTTTTGGTTAGGTTGGGTTTTAAATTTGGGTAGGTTTAGGTTTTGGTTTGGGGGGGTTGGGTTTGGTTTGGTAGGTTTTTGGGGTTAGGTTATTTTTGGTTAGGGTTTGATTAGGGGTTTTGGGGAGGTTTAGGTTGGTTTTATTTCCTTTGGGGTAGTTTTGATTTTGGTTTTGGTTTTGGGTTTTGGGGGAGGTTTGGTTAGGTTTTGGGGTTTTTTAGGTTATTTTTGGGGAGGTTTAGTTTATTTTTTTGGTTAAAATTTGGGGTTTGGGTTTAAATTAGGGTTTGGGGTAGGTTTCGTTAGGGTTTTGGTTTTGGTTTTTGGGGTTTGGTTTTTAGTTAGGTTTCGGGTTTGGTTGGGGTTTGGTTTAGTTAGATTTGGGTTGGTTTAGGTTGGGTTTTTTTGGTTTGGTTAGTTGGTTTGGTTAGGTTAGTTTGGTTTTTGATTTAGGTTAGGGTTTTTTGGTTTGGGTTAGGTTTGGGTAGATTTTTGTTGGTTTGGGGTAGGTTTTGGGGGAGGTTGGTTTTTCATTTGATTGGTTTGGTTTGGTTTGTGTTAGGTTTGGGTTTGGTTTGAGGGAGGGTTTTATTTGGGTTTTTGTTAGGTTAGGTTAGGTTTTTGGGTAGGTTTGGGGGTTGGTTAAATTTGGTTTTGGGGTTTTTTTGGTTTTGGGTTGGGGTTGTGTTTGGTTTTGGGTTTGGTTTGGGGGGGTTTGGTTAGGTTGGGTTGGTTTGTTAGGGTTTTAATTTGGGGTTTTGGTTAGTTTAGGTTACGTTTGGGTTGGGTTGGTTATTTTGGTTGGTTGTTTTTTGTTTTGGTTTTTTTTGGTTTTGGGTTAGGTTAGGTTTTTTGTATATTTGGTTTAGGTTTGGGTTAGGTTCAGGTTAGATTTGGGTTTTTGGTTTTTCGTTGGGTTTGGTTATGTTTGGGTTTGGGTTTATGTTAAGTTTTTGGGTTTGGTTTGGGGGGTTTGGTTTGGTTTTGGGTTGGTTTGGTTAGATTTGGGGTTTGTTTTGGGGTTGTTTGGGTTAGGTTTTGGGTTAATTTCCTAGTTTTTGGTTGATTTATTAAGGTTGGTTAGGTTTTGGTTAGGGTTTTTTTTTAGGTTTGGATTTGGTTTGATTTAAAAAAAAAAACACATACCACACACCCACCAGACACACACACCTATACACCACACACAAACCACACACACACAACACACACCACACAACACACACACACATTTATAATTATATATTAATATAAATTTTAAAATATTAAAATATATAATTTTAACAAATATGTATAAATTTCATATTTCAAAATACATAAATATACATTATTCTATATATATCATATATATATGTTTACAAATATATAACATATATATTTAAAATATATGGGGATATATATGTTATTTATGTAATATTATATATAATTTTATATATTATATAAAATTTATATATATATAATTTTAATATACATATGTGTGTGTGTGTGTGGGGGTTTGTGGGGGGGTGTGAACATTGGTATCTGTTTTATGTAAATATATATATATAATATATAAAAATTAATATAATATTATATATATAATATATTATAATATATATAATATATATATATATATATATAATAAAAAAAATTGTATATATATTATAATTATACATAAATAATAATATTATAAAATATATTTATAATATATATTAATTTATATATATATATATATTTTAAAATATATATATAATATGTATAATTGTGTGTGGCTTGTGTGTGTGTTTTGTGTGTGTGTGTGTGTATTTGTGTGTTATGGGTCTATTATATGTAAATATATATTAAAATTATATAAATAATAATTAATTATATATTAAAAGGGGAAAGAGAGGAGGAGAAGAAGAGGAGAGGGGGAGAGAGAGAGAGATAATAGTAGATATAGAAGTAAAATATAAAAGAATATATAAAAAAATTATAATATAAACTATATATATATATATATAATATATATTTTATATATATATATATATTTTATATATATATTATATTATATTATATATTAATATATATATATAATATAATATAATATTTGTATTTAAAATTCATCTAATAATACATTATTTTACATATTCATCTGTATATCATATATGTAATAAAATATATATATAATATAATATATAGTTTATATATAATAATTAAATATTATATGTAATACATATTTATATATAAATATACTATTTTTATCATATATAATAATTTACATATTTAAAATGTATATATACAATTTTAAAATTTATAAGATAATAGAAAATAGATAAATGATATGTGTGTGTTGTTTATGCGTTTGTGTTTTTTGGGTGTGTAGTATGTATACATACTTATATATTTATATATATATTAAATTATATAAATATATATTATATATATATAATATATTATATATTTTATATATATATTATTAAAATATTATTATATAAAATACATGTAATACATATATTTTTTTATTTTGATATTATGTGTAAATATATAATATATTAATTTATATAGATAATTATTTAATTTTTAAACATACTTCTTAAATACCACACACAAAACACACACACAACACACACACACACACAACACACCACACACACACACCACACACACAACGCAACACATACACACAACCCTATTATAAATTATAGATACATATATTTCATATTATTCATATATATTTTTATATTGTTTATATACTATATATACAATATATATATATAAAATATATTATATATATATATATATTATATATATATCTATATAATATTGTGGTGTGTGGTTTTTGTGTGTGGGTGGGGGTTGTTGTGTGTTATTTTGTATATTAGTGAAATATTTATATGTATATATTTTAACATTATAAAATATATATATTATATTAATATAAAATAAAATAATATTATATAATTTATAAATATTAAATAATATATTAACAATTTTATACAAATACACACACAAAACCACACCACACACAACACCAACACACCACACACGAACCACAACAACACACAAAAACACACAAAAACACACAAACCACCAACAAAACCACACACACAAAAAAATATATATATAAATATAAAAATTTTATAATACATATTATATTATATAAAATATATAAAAGGGATATAAAATTAAAATAATTATATATTATAAAAAAATAATATTTTTATGTTTTACTATATATGTAAAATAATCATATAAAATAATATATATATATATATATATATATATATATATAATATATATATAAAATATATATATATAAATGACGCACAGACAAACCAACCAAAAAAACACACACATAACACAAACATACACTCAAACACACAACACACACCACACACACAACAACACACACACACACACACACACACAACAACCCCCACACACACCAAACACACACAAACTTATGTATATTTTATATAAATATTAAAATATATATTTATGTATATAATATATTATAAATTAATATATTTTTAAAATATATGTATATATATATTTATATATATTATATATATAATATATATTATATTTATTATATTTGTGTGTGTTTGGTGTGGTGTTTGTTGTGTGGTGTTGTTTTGTGCGTGGTGCATCGTGTTGTGGTGTAGGGGTTTGTGTGTGTTTTGTGGGGGGTGTGTGAGTGGGGCGTGTTTTGCGCGTTTTTTATGTATTGTGGTTTTTGTGTGTGTGTGTGTGTTTTTGTTGTTGTTTTGTGTATTATGTTTATTATGTATTAAAAAATTATTAAAATAAAAATTATATTTTATTATATTTTATTTTATTTTTATATTGTTTTTTTATATTATATAAATATTATATATATATATAATTTTATATTATTATATATATATATTAATATGTTATATATAAAACAATACATAACACACAGAAC
>NW_023660440.1:12500-22500 GCF_015228065.2 Penaeus monodon | reverse complement strand
AACAATTAAGTATATGTATATATAATACTAGTTGTTAAAATTGTTATTCATATTATTATTGTTATTATTATCATTTATTATTATATTACTGTAGTATATTGATAAATATAATTGTTATAACAATAATAATTACAGTAATACAGATATTAATTAAATATGATTTAGATAATTATTATAAAACATTATAGCTATTATTATTGTTCTTACTATTATTATTGTAATTTGTTATTATTATAGATGTAAAACATATATTATAACTGCCATAATTGCAATAATAATGTTAATAATTACAATAATGAGATATAATTGCAATAATGATGCTAATGATGAGGATAATGATGATATGAATGATGAAACGATACTATAATGATGAATCATGATAATAATGTGATAATAAACATGATTTGTTTCCACATATAATAAAAGGTAAAAGAAAAAAATCACATAGTCGAAAAGCGGTGAATCTAAAAAAATACAGCCTTTTAAGATTAAACTCCAAAATGAAGATTTTTAAATTCATTTGATGATTCTGGACAATTATTAGAGTAATAATGATAATAATTACACATTTTTGATTATGTATTAATATCATGTACTATTATCATTATTATTCTCACAATTATTTTTCTTATTAACTATTATTATTATTATTATTATCATTATTATTATTATTGTCATTAATTATTATTATTATTTTTTATTTATATATATTTAAAATTATTATTATTATTATTATTATTATAATTATTATTTTAATTATTAATATATTATTGATTATTATTATTATTAGTAGTTATTTTATTATCTTATTATTATTATTATATTTGTTATTAATTATTAGTATTTTTATTACTTTATTATTATTATTATTCCAAAAAATCTTTATCACTGTAATAATATAATATACCTAATCATAATATAAGTATAGAATATAATAATCTAATTGTTATACTAATTGTTTATTAATAAATTATTATTATCATTACCATATTTATTATTTTAACTTCCTATTAATAATTTTTAAAAATATAATTATAACTCACAATTACAGTAATAATGTATTAATTAGAAATAATGATATAAATAATATTATCAAAATGGTTATTATTGTTATAATATTGTTCTTACCATTCTTATTGTAGTGTGTTATTAGAATCGATGTAAAATATATATATATACCTGCATAATTGTAATACTAAATGATAATAATTGCAATACTGATGAGAATTTTATAATAATGACGATAATAAAGATGATTAAGAACAGAATTGTGTCCATATATGAGTAAAAAGTTAAAGAAAAAAATCCAAAAATGAAAAAGCCAGCAAAATCTAGTGAATATAGCTATTTTGAGAGTAGACTCCAATAACATTTTTTTTCCTTTCGTTTAAATGATTCTGGCAAATCAATTAGGTATAATGATAATAATTACAAGATTTCTTTAATCAATGACATAATGAACGATAAAAATTGGATATAAAAAGTATTTGGGGCTAACATTTCATGATTATATGATAATGTTACTATTATCTTACTATTTCATTATAACATTATTATTATTATTAATTATTATACTATTGGATTAGTATTATTATATTATTATTCTTATCGATTATTATTATTATTATTATTATTATTATTATTTTATTATTATTATATTATTATTATTATTATTATTACTTTAAGTTTATACGTATTATTGCCAAAAATAATTTAACTATAATAATAATGAAATATAACTTTTAAAATAATAACATTGTTATATATATTATTATTATTAATTATTATTATTGTTATTATTATTCCATTATTTTATTGTTACTGGTAGTATCATTGTAAAAATCATTATTATAACAGTATAATACATATAACTAAAAAGATATAAATTAAAATAAGGATATATAATAGATATAAATATAAAAGTATTCTTATTCTTATTCTTGTTATTTGAACTATTATTATTGTAGTTGTTAGTAGTACTAGATTGTAAAAAATATATTATAACTGGAATAATTGCAATAATAATGATAATAATTGCAATAATGATGAAATATTTACAATAATGAAGACACGTGATGATATTGATATAATGTGATAATGCATACATGATAACGTAATAATGATGATAATCATGATAAAATGATTGATAATATCAGGAATTGTGTCCACACATAATAAAAAAGGTATACGAAATAAAATCCCAAAAGTCGAAAAGTGGGCAATTAGGCACTAGTGGCTTTTTTGAGAGTAGACTCCAAAATGACGTTTTTCCATTCATTGATGATTCTGGGCATATTATACGTATATGATAATAATGTATAGAATTTCTGGTAATCATACAAATGTGATAAAAATTGGAATAGATGAGATTGTGGGTTGCTTGATTATTATTGATAATATCAATTTTATACTTATTATTATCATTATTATCATTATTATTATTATTATTATTATTAGTTTATTAGGTATTATTATTTTATGATTATTATTATTATATTATTATTATTATTATTATTAGTATTACTGTTATTAATAGAGAATACTTTATACTTGATTATCGTTATTACTTAATTAATGTATTATTGCTAAGTAATATATATAACTGCATAAATACCAATAATATAAGAATAATATGATTTATATACTAATTGTATATATTGTTATTAATATTATTATTGTTTATTATTACATTATAGTAATAATAATAATCTCAAATGTTTAATCCAAATTCTCTTTATTCTCACTTTCATCATCATTTTTATGTTACTGTTTAAATCGAATACAGGGTAAGTTTTATCATCATTACCCGTAATAATTGCCAGAATAATGCAATGAATTGAAAAAAACGGTCATTTGTTGAGTCTACTCTCAAAGGCTATATTTTGCTAGATTAGACGCTTTTATCGTTTTTTTAGATTTTTTTCTTTACCTTTTTATTATATAACGACTCATTCCCATTTTATTATCATCATTATCATCATGATTATCATCATTACTATCGTTATCATCAGCATTATCATCATTATCATCATCTTATCATCATTATGTAATATTATCACATTAGCAATTATTTATCATTTATTAGTTGCGGTTTTTTCCAGTTATAATAATATATTTTTACATCTATACTATAGAACTAGCAATAATAATAGTAAACAAGCATAATAATAACAATAATAAACGATTTTATAATAATTAAGTTTATTTCATTATTTAATTAATATCGTTATTACTGTAATTATTTTCTGTTATAATAATTATTTTTACAATTCTACTCTACTACCATAAAATAATAATAATGATAATAAACAATACAATATCATAACGATATTATATAATTAGTATTATTATATTTCTTATTATTTATTATTATTGCTATTATTGCAGTTATAATATGATTACTTGGCAAACTACTATTTCGTAATAATAATAATATAATAATGTATATTTAAGTCAGGATAATGATAATATAAGATAATAATATAATGATATAATATATAAAATAATAATAATAATAATATATTAATGATAATACTAATAATAGATAATAATATAAATAGTATAATACAATAATACTAATGATGATAGATACTGATAATAATAAGTACAAAATAATAATGTTAACTAAATTCTCTTTTAACTAAATTCTCTTTATTCAAATATTTATCATCATTATTGTCATGATTAATAGAATTCTGGTAGTTATCATTATTACACTAATAATTACCAGAATAATCAAATGAATGGAAAAAACGTCATTTTGGAGTCTACTCCCAAAAGCCCATATTTTTCCGAGATTTTGCCGATTTTTCGACTTTGTGGATATTGTTTTCTTTTTACCTTTTTATTATATATGACACAATTCTGTTTTATCATAATTATTATCAGATTACATCATTATGAGCGTTATCATTTATCATGATCATTATTACATCATGTATTATCGTTATCATCATTATTGCCATTATGTAATCATCATTATCACAATTATTATCATTATTATTGAAATTATTGCAGTTATAATATATATTTTTCCCTCTATACTAATACAACTACCATATACTAGTATAATAAGTAAGCAAAAATAACGTTTTTCTATTACTTTATTTATATTATCTTTGATTATAATCGTTTAGTACGTAAATTATTACTGTTATAATAATTAATTTTTTGCATTATACTTATTACCAGTAAAATAATGATAAGATAATAATTAGCAATATATAATCTTATAACAATATTATAACAATTGTATTTTATAATTATATCTTTTATTATTATTATTGTTATTATTACAGTTTATAATATATTTTTTTTGGCCAATAATACTATAGATGAAGTTAATAATAATAATAATTGATAATAATAATATAATAATAATAATAATATAATAAATAATAATAGTTATAAGAATAATATAATAATATAATATATAATAATATAAATAATCTAACAAAATACTAATAATAATACTAATATAATAATCATATTAATAATAATATACTATAATAATCATAATAATGATATAATCATATAATAATAATAATTATTATTATTATTATATTAATAATAACAATGGTGATAATAAGGAAAATAATAATGATATTAGTAATAACATTAATATTCAAGAAATTTTTAGGCAAATTCTCTTTATTCTCAACGTTTGTCATCATTATTGTCCATGATTAATAGAATTACTGGTTATTATTATCATTATTACCCCTAATAATTGCCAGAATCATCAAATGAATGGAAAAAAAACTCATTTTGGAGTCTACTCTCAAAAGGTTATATTTCGAAAGATTTTGCCGCTCTGTCGACTTTTGGATTTTTTTTTTTTACCTTTTTTATCATATGTGGAAAGAAATCCTGTTATTACCATCATTATTATAATGAGTATCATCATTATTATCGGTATCATCATCATTAGCATCATTAGCATCATATTAGCATCAATTATTGAGCCATTAATTATCATATTATTGTAATTATTTATCATTATTTGGGCAATTATTGTAGTTAGACATATATGTTTACATCTATACTAATAGACCTAACAATACTAATAGTACTAACCATATAATAATAATAATAATGTTTTTATAATAATTATTTATATCATTATTTTCATTTACGTTATTACTGTAACTTATTACTGTTAGAAAATTATTCCTTATATTTATACTACTAGTGAAAATAGTAATAATGATAATAATCCAATAATTAGATTTAAATAACGCATATTAGATAATAGTATTATTATAATTATCTTATTATTCCTATTCTTGCTATTATTACAGTTATAATATTTTTTAGCATATATATTAGAAATATAGAACAATAAAATAATATTATTAATACTTATATCTATAATAGAATAATAATATAATATATCCATAATAATAATGATAACATAATATAATAATAATAATAATAATTATGATATCTGATAATAATAATGATGATGATAATCATAATTATTAAATCATTCAAATGTTGAGAAATTCTCTTTATTCTCACTGTCATCATCATTATTATTGTCATGATTAGATAGAATTCTCTGTAATTAGGATCCTTATAGTAATATGGCCAAATCATCAATTATGAAAAAAACGTCATTTTTGAGTCTACTACTCAAAAGGCATATTTCTCTAGATTTTTCCGCTTTTTCGACCATGGATTTTTTTTTTTTAACTTTTTTATTATGATATGGACACAATTCCTGTTATCATCATGATTTACATGATTACCATCCTTATTATCCTTATCATTCTCATTATCATCATTATCATCATTATTTATCATCTAATCATTATATTGTAATTATTATCATCATTATGTGCAAATGATTATCATTATTATTTGTAATTATTGTATTTACATAATATTTTACATCTATACTAACTACCAACTAAAATAAATAGTAAGAACATAATATGAATATAATAATATTTTTACAATAATATTTTATATCATTATCCTTAATTAATTTGTTATTACTGTAAGTATTATTTATAATAATTATTTTTTTACAATATCCTACCATTAAAAATAATAATAATACTATAATAATATACTAATAATATAATAATAATAATATAATATAATAATAAGAATCATAATAATATAATCATAATAATATTACAACATAAATTCATAACATATTCATAACAATTAGTATTATATTAATGACTTATTTATTACTAGTATTATTATTACTATTATTCAGTTCTAATATTCATTTTTTTGGAAATTATAACTAATAGTATAATAATAATGATAATAATAATAAGATAATAATGAGAATGATAATATAATAATAATAATAATAATCATTACTAATAATAAATAATAAGTAATAATAATAATAATAATAATAATAATAATAATAATAATGAATATAATAATAATTATTAACTAATAATGATAATAATGTGATAATAATGATAATAGTACTAATATCAATAATCATAAATGTTATCCAAATCTCGTGATTCTGACTTTTGATCATCATTATTATCATGATAATAGATCTGTTAAATTTATCATGTATTACTTAATAATTGGCAAATCATCAATGAATGCAAAAACGTTTTTATCGAGTCTTCTTCTTCAAAAAGATATTTTCGCTAGATTTTGCAGTTTTTTCGACTTTTGGGATTTTTTTTCTTTTACCTTTTTTCTTATATGTGGACACAATTCCTGTTGTTATCATCATTATTTTCATGATTATCATCATTATTATCGTTATCATCATCATTATCATCATTATCATCATTATCATATTCGTTATCTTCATTATTGCAAATATTAGATCATTATTGCAATTATTAGCATTATTATTGCATTATTGCAGTTTATTATATGTTTTTACATCTAACTAATCACAACTACAATATAAATAGTAATAACAATAGAATAGGAATAATAAAAGTTTTTTATATATTAGTTAATATCATTATTTTATTAAAATCGTTATTACTTGTAATTATTACGTGTTTCAAAATTATTTTTTACAATTATACTACCAGTAACATAATAATATGATATATATAACATATAATAATAATATTATTATTATAACATATTAATATTCTAATTATATTTATTATTATTATATTATAATATATTTTTTGCATAATACTAACTAATTTAAAATAAAATTATAATAATAATAATAATAATAATAATAAATAATAATAATAATGATAATATTAATATAATGAATAGCAGTAAGAATAATTAACTAATGTTATTATGAATAATAGTTATGATAATAGTAATAATATCAATAATCATCAATGTTATCCAATTCTTTTTATTTTAAATGTTTCGTCTGATTGTCATGATTAATATATTGCTTGTAATTATACATTATTACATATATTTTCTTCCCAGATCCTCAAATGAAATGGAAAAAACGTTCTATGAAGTTCTAATCTCAAAGGCTATAGTTTCAGTAGATTTTTGCTCTGTTTTTTCGAGAGAAGTGGGAGAGATTTTTTTAGATAGGAGGGGGGCATTTTAAATATATATAGACACAATTCCTGTTATTATCGGCATATTATCATCATTTATTGCCATTATTATCATCATTATTGCGTTATTATCTTGTAGTAATAATAGTAATACATAATAATCACGTTCTTATATCATTATATTATACTTTATTTAATTATGTCGTTTATTACTTCTTAATCAATTACCATAATTATTTTTACCATATACTACGTAAAAATGAATATATGAGATCATATATAACAATAATATTATTAATAGAAAATTATGGCAAATCAGTCTTATTATAATTATACTTATCATTAATATTATTATTGTTTATATGTACAGTGATAATATGATTTTTTTTGGCAATTAATTACTAATATTAAAGTAATACATAATATAATAATACAATGATAATAATGATAAAATAATAATAGATAATAATTATATAATAATAAATATAATAATAATAATAATAATAATAATATATAATAATAATATAATATAATATAACAATAATAATTATAATATGATAATTAAACTCATAATCCTATATAATACTAAATAATACTAATAATAATACTTCCTATACTATACATAATAATATACTAATGCTAATAATAATAGTAAATACTAATAAGATCATAATAATAATATAATAATAATAATAGATAATTTATATATTATTATTATTATTATTATTATATTAATTATATTATTCTTATTATATCAATGATCATAATGATACATTATACTAAGATAATAAGTTATAGATAATAATGAGTAAATAGTAATGATATTATAAATGCATTCTACTTGTTATCGGCATTCTCTTATATTGTCACTTTTATCATTATTATTGTCATAATTACAAGAAATTCTGGAATTACTTATCATTATTACTCTATTAATTTTCATAAGCATCAAGATGAATGAAAAAAAACGTCATTTTGGAGTTTATCTCAAATACTATACTTCCCTAATTTCGCTCCTTTTCGACTTTTGGTGATTTATTTTCTTTACACTTTTTTATTAGATCTTGGACATAAATCCTGTATTATCCTCATTATTATCTAATTATCATCATTATTATCGTTAGCATCATTATCATCATTATCATCATCTATTGCAATTATTATATCATCAATTTTGTCATTATTATCATTATATGCAATTTATTGCAGTTATAATATATGTTTTAAATCAATACTAAAAACAACTTACATAGTATAGTAATAACATAAATAATAAACTATCCTAACATTTTTATAATAATCATTTATACCAATTATTTTAATCAATTAAAGCGTTATACTGTAATATATTACTGTTATAATAATTATTTTACAATTATATACCAGTAAAAATTATAATAAAGGATAAAATACAATAATCTATTAATAACATATTAATAACAATTAGTATTATTAGAATATAGTTATTATTATTATTATTGTTAATTATTCCAGTTTAATATAGGCTTGGAAATAATACTACTATTAAGGTAATATAATATAATATAATAAATAATAGAATAATTCTATAAAAATATAATATAAGATAATAATATATATAATAAAAATATAATAATAATAATAATAATAATATATGATAATGATAATTAATAATAATAATAATAAAATATGATTCTAATAATAATAAATGATAATATGATAATAATACAGAGATATATATTTATAATCAGCAATTTACTCTCAAAGGCTATTTTCGCTAGATTTTTTGCCTGCTTTTTTCGACTTTTTATATTATTATTATTATTATTATTATTATTATTATTACTACTCCTCATTAGTATTAATATTTATATTATTATTATTTTTATATTTAATATTATAATGATAATAATATGATAATAGTATAATTAGTAATAATAAGACAAATTTACCAAATCTCTTTTTCTCTACTTTATAATCATGATGTCATGAAATTAATAGGATTCTAATAATATTTCATCATTACCCTAATTATTTCGATAATATCATCAGAATGAATGAAAATACTCATTTTGGAGTCTTCTCTTAAAGAGCTAGTATTTTTGCTAATTTTGCCACTTTTTTCAACTTTTGAATTTTTGTTTTACCCTTTTTATTATGTATGGACATAATTCCATTATTATCATCATTATTATCGTGATTTTCATATTTTATTCGTTATCCTCATCATTATCATCACGATACATCCTTATCATCTCATTATCATTATTAAAATGGCCATTATTATCATCATTATTGCAATAATTATAATTATATGATATTATTGCAGTTATAATATATATTTCTACATCTATATTAATAAAAACTAGCCAAATTTAAATTAATTTTAGTAAAAAAAATTGAGCATAATAATACAATAATACGTTTTATATAATTATTTATTTTTAAATTCATTGATTTTAATTAATAATCGTTATTACTGTAATTTATTACTGTTATAATAATTATTTTTTACAATTTATACTACAGTAAGAAAAGATATA
>NW_023660439.1:0-19295 GCF_015228065.2 Penaeus monodon | reverse complement strand
TCCTTTCAGATTGAGGTTTGGAGAACATGAAACTTGAGCCCCAGGAATGTTGCATATCGCACGCAGACGGTCACTCTCGTCTGGTGACGAAACCTCAGCTATCAGGCTACCATCTCGCTGTGGGGTGATGCGAGGATCACGTTGACATACTTCAACTATTTTCTGATGAACTTCAAAAATTTCAAGATCCATGATTGATACACCATCAATGGTCTTCACTACTAGGTACTTACTATATGAAATGCTTTCATATTTACCAGGTAAGATTTCCTTAGTGGATTGAGGAGGACTTTTCCCCTTCTTACCTGGTTTGGGAGCCCGGGAATCATTACGAATCCCATTCTTGCCCTTTGGAAGCTGGAAAGGTTCCAGAGAGACGTGTGATGTTCCAGAGGGAATGGTTGAGGGATTGCGTAGGTCATCAGGGAGAGAGCTAGATCTTTGTAAATTTGTAGTACTCATACAAATTTGAATTCATTTCCTCACCCCCCACCCACCATGCAGTCCAACGAGGGGAAGCTATAGTTGGGGTTCAAAATCTCCCAACAGCCACAGGGGTAATGAGGAAATATACGCAGCCACTATTATAGTACTGATGGCAGTCGCGGGACCTATGCGCTACCGACTGAATAGTGCCTGCTTGACCCTAGCCATATTTGACCAGCCGATTGACTTGACTGGGCCTTGACCAAGCCACCCGTCTAACCAGAATAAAGGACCAAAGAGGTGTGTTGCTAGCTGCAGGGCGCAGCGTGCAGCATTGCTCAACCTCCAGGACTCCTGTCTCCTGGTAATACAGGATGCCACGCACGGCAAACACACGTGGGAGAGTTCTCCCTGGTCCATGATGGAATGAACCAGGGGTGGGTACACCATCCCCTCTCATAGGCCTTGGTGCACCAGGAAGCCATTTTGTCTCATCCCTCACTGGTGACCGCTCCAGTATGGGTAATCCTCTGGTCCGGCTCACCAGATCATTGGGACCTCAAGCCCCCCCACCGTGGCAAGGCGGCTTCCGTTAGGGGGGTCAATGATGGAGAGGCTGTGAACTGGCACGGGAGGCATATGCAGAGCTGCTCCCTTTTTCGCACTAGGTTAGCCAGTGGTGGCAGCTGCAAGGAAGAAGGCATGCAAGCACTTAACACTATCTTGGCTACCACACCATCACTTAATCACTGCCTGAACACCCACCCATACCATCCTCCCCTTTTCCCTATGCCGTCATCCTGTGGTAGTCGCTGATCTTGACTGCCCTGACCCCCTTTGCTTCCATTAGTCTGTCCTTAACTGCCCCTGCTCACTGCGCCACTGCCTTCTCTCTTTATATACTTCTTCCTCTCTCTCTCCTCAGTATATATGGGGAACGTGTCTGTCTCTCATTTGGAGGGTCGCAGTTGGCATCCGAACAGTTTCATTATCCCTATCTTCCGTGTTGGGCACCACGGCAGGTGAGACTAAGTCAGTCAGTTTAGCTCAACACACCCTATTCGCGTCGACATTAGTCGGCACAGGTCGGGCTCCGTTCATGGGCACAGCCCGGGGCGAGGCGCAGCTTCACATATTTGACCTATCCTTATCCTTTCCTCTTCAGACCTGATGATGAAATCCAGGATGATTTCAAAATTGTTATCTCATCTTAAGTGAATCTAGTTTGTATAATGTGAGTTTTCTACCACACACACATACACACACACACACATATATATCATGGTTATCTTTCCACTAAATAGGCCAACATCCCCTGTTGATGAGTCAGGTTTAGGATTCGAGTTTTCCTACACATGAACTTCCTGAGCAGGGTCCATGAGCTTCTTCCAGAAAGGTTTTCTGCATTTTACCTTCAACTGTAGGATAATCTACTCTCTTTCTGGAAAGTCTAAAGGTGAAATGGGCATTTTGTCACGAACCATAGGAGGTAGATTCTCGTTCCA
The DNA here is from genome assembly GCF_015228065.2 of Penaeus monodon. Classification (NCBI taxonomy): domain Eukaryota; kingdom Metazoa; phylum Arthropoda; class Malacostraca; order Decapoda; family Penaeidae; genus Penaeus; species Penaeus monodon. Next base: position 17,364 of record NW_023660439.1, on the reverse strand, counting down.
ATCCAATTTTGTCATGAAAAATGCCTCTAGATTTGTTGGTATGGATAGGAGTATCTGTGGTGACAGATAACGCCAATGGGAGGTTAGCATCTAAAGTCAGGGTATAGTATGTAAAGTATCGATGCCAAGGGTGGCAAACTTACTTAGTGCGGCTAGCCAGATATCGTGGTAGTAAACTGTGTGTCGACTAGATAATATAACTAGCCTAAGGGATAAAGTGACTCATATATAAAGCAAATTATAAAACAGTAAAGAATGTTTTAAATACAGGACATTTATAATGGTTGTTTGGTTTATTCATGAGACAAAAACACTAAGGTCTAAGATACTGAGGTACTGAGAACGTCCGTTTAGTCAATTTGCTCCATCTGAAAAATGTCACAAAACATTGGAAGTTTTGATAGCTTACAACTTCAGATCGCACACCATATGACCAGAGATATGACTATCGACAATAATATGTCATATGTGGCTAGGTAGCTACATAGCCTTGATGGAAAACCCACCACTGTACACTAAACCGCTAACTGACGTATTGATATTTCTCGTTTTTCTCTGTTCTCGCACAATTTATCTATGGTTGCATTTATGTTCATCGAAAACTTCCAAAAAGTCTGCCACAGAGCAGCTGACTGGCCTTAACACCGTGAACCCTCTTTGCAGTGGCACTAATAAGGAGTATGGCATAAGTCCCCATGTTGGGGAAATTGACAAGGAATGACAAGGATGATTTAAGATTCTTATAAGATTCCCACATGGGATTTTATAAATAATTGTTTGATTTCAGTATATAATATATTGTTTGCTATAAGGTGTAAATGCAAAATGTCTCACATAAGCAGACATGTGAATGTAGATTCATATATTGTATGTATGTGCATGTACATTTATATTTTAAGACAAATGGATAGATATATGTTTTTTATCTATATGTATACGTGTGTATGTATATTTATACACATACATATGTATCTACACATATTTGTGTGTGTGCGCGTGTTGTGTGTGTGTGTGTGTGTGTGTGTGTGTGTGTGTGTGTGTGGTGTGTGTGTGTGTGTGTGTGTGTGTGTGTGTGCGTGTGTGTGCATGTTTTTTTTTTGTGTGTGTGTGTGTGTAAAATCGATGTTCACTTACACAATAAAGTAAATCTAAGCAGAAGTGCGCATAATTAGAAACAATTCACTTTTGCGGTGAAAATTCGAGAAATTCCAAACAAAATCAGACTGCGTTCCTTTTACATCCGTCTTTTGTCTCAAAATTACCATCTACCTCATTATTATCAAAATCATCAATGTAAACATTATTATTATAATTACTCTTTTTCCCTAATTTTTCATTATCATTAATTTCACTAATCCAGTGTCATAGACACGAAGGCATTATCACGTGAACAACAAGACATCAAAAATAAAATAACATTCCGAGGACTCGAGCTGATTCCGCACAATAAATATGGCCAACAGGACAAGACGCAGATACAAAAAATAGAGGCGCAGCTGACATCAAAGTGTTGAAAACATCGTCTGACAAAGTGACGCCACACGATGGACCAACAGAAGATAAAAAAAAAGTCACGAGTGCAAAAACAATAAGCAGTTCTAAATGATCGCAATATATATCATAACGTACCAGTCTGGGAACAAGGAAATAACTCGGGTGGCAGGAAGAAAAAGTTTGAAGTGATAAATACAGTGCTAAAAATTTGCTGGGACACCCGAAAGTCCTAATGCGGGTATCAAATTAAGTGAAATTAGTGAGAATGAATAATATTATATTCTTAATAACTGTTAAGGGTGTGGCCGGATGGGCTCTCAAAACGGGAATAATAGACGCTCAGTGACAGACAACGGTGGACTAGATTTTGGAGTAGCATCCAGTAGCCATGTCATTGTTATGGCCCGTTTGAATTGATTTTGTGCCTCATCTTGATGAATATAATGGACGGGAATGGGCTATGGATTCTTCTTCTTTTAACGGTAGGTTCATGTCTGAGCCGCCGTGGTCACAGCATGATACTTAATTGTAGTTTTCATGTTGTAATGCTCTTGGAGTGAGTACGTGGTAGGGTCCCCAGTTCCTTTCCACGGAGAGTGCCGGTGGTACCTTTTTAGGTAATCATTCTCTCTATTTATCCGGGCTTAGGACCAGCACTTGACTTGGGCTGGCTTGGCCACCCAGTGGCTAGGTAGGCAATCAAGGTGAAGTTCCTTGCCCAAGGGAACAACGCGGCGGTCGGTGAACTCGAACCCTCGAATTCAGATTGCCGTGAGTCGGGCTATGGATAATGTGGATTAATTACGATTGGGGATTATTTCTAGATTTATGTGTGGCTATATAATGGACCAAGTAATGTATTTGATGAAGTTAATTTTGGAAGTAAGACTTATATAATGAAATTATTATAGATTTGACTTTTAAGTTTTAAGAATTATATAATTGAATACATATAGATTTGATTTTTAAGTGTAAGGATATATTAAGTTAGTTTAGAAAGTAAGGAATTAATAATTTACTCTTAAGAGATCTCAGCTCTACGGAAGTGTGATTTAATAGTGATGAAAATTATTAATTATCAGTGGATTGCAAGAATAATTTTGTGTTTGCATAATGAATATATTAGTTAAGTATTTTCTAGATTTTTTTTTCTTGATTAAGTTATTGCTTAATGAGATTAATTTAGAATTATAATTTCTTGATTAAGTATAAGAATTTTTTCTGACCATTTTCTTGATATGTACTCGTTTACTTTTTAATGGAGATAATCTTAATTTTTAACTTAGTAATTGTGTAAGGACATTTAATCTTAATTGCTTGGTTTACATATTTTAATTGCCTGGCTTAAGTATCTCATCTTGGTCAAATATAATTTCACAATTTTTTAAATGCAATTTATTTACTAAAGAACAGAAACAATTATTTCTATGATTTTAGTAATTGCATGTGAAAAAAGAATCCTTTTACTTATAATTATTCTAAGTATTGATATTGTCTGTTCTAATTTCATAAATAATAATAGCTTGCTTAATTTGAAAATATGTGTTTGCATGTTGGCATTTAGAGTAAAGTGGCAAGCTATTTGTTAAGAGTACGAGATGGATATTCAAGGTGGTATAGTTATTGAACCATAACGAACTCAGTTGTTGTATAATTGGCATATCAATTTATGTGATTGTTTTTGCATTTCGGCTATATATATATTTTATTCGATTTAAAGATAATGTATATATATTTTTGAAAGGTTGTTAACCTTTCCTCATAATTATCTTAACTATTGATGTAAGTGTGATGAGTTAAATCTGTGAGAGAAATATGGGTAATACGAACTATAAAGATTACATCAGACACTGAGGACATGATATATAATAACTAATGAAAAAGGGGTAACAACAGCAGATTCCATATTTCCGCGAATAGCCTAGTGTATCCCAATAGAAATATCTCTTATTGAAGTAGCAAAGATTTCTCGCTCAGAAATTTAACCATTCGCCTTCTCATTCATACATACGCTCACACATTCGTTTACCCACTCACTCGCTGGCCCATACACACACCCGCCATAACACTCATTCACTCTCTCACTGGGTTCTCACTCAGGATGTCATATGTTAACATCATTCCTCTGAGACACAGGCATTTCACTGACAATCTAATCCTTTTCTTGCATTTTTTTGTTTAATTTTTTCCCGGTTTTTTACTTTTTTTAAATTTTTTTTGGAAAAAAAAGTTTTTAATTCTTTAAAAAATTTTTTTTTTGGGAAATTTTTTTCTTTTAAAAAATTTTTAATAAAATTTGTTTGGGAAAGGAACATTTTTAAATCTTAAATGGTTGGGGGGGGGGGGGGGGGGGGGGGGGGGGGGGGGGGGGGGGGGGGTTTTTTAAAAAAATTTTTAAAATTCCATTTGTTCTCTTTAATATCACAATTTTTTAATCAATTTATCCCCCCCCCCCGAAACAATTATTCTTTTTTTTAAAATCAGGAAAAATTTCTTTTTTAAATATTTCTAAAAGGTTTTTCTTATCTTTTTCCCTTTAATACTTTTTTTTAAAATATGTTTTATTTGGCATTGATTAATGGCCAAAAAGGGCTATTGGAAAGAGTAGAGATTTTTCTAATTTTGCCTTTTAAACCTTGTTATTGCATATTTTTTTTTTTTTAAAATTTCCCCCCCTTATAATTTTTTCTTTTTTTTTTTATTTTTTTTTTCCTTTTTCCCCCTTTCCCCATAATTTTTAACCCTATTAAATGGGGGGAAATGAGTTAACGGATAAGAATATCGATCAACCATGGTTACCAGACACTCGCTTATTATAAAATTCACCTTCATTCCATTGCCTTTTTTTCATATATCATACTCAAAAAAAATCGCCCTTTTTTTATTTCCTCTCATTCACTCTCCCATTTCCCACTCATCCTTCACTCACCCCTCTCTCCTCTCTCCTTTTTTCCTCAATCTTTCTCCCCCCCCCCCCTTCCTTTTCTCTCCTTCTTTCCTTTTTTTTCTTTTTTTCCCTCTTTTTCCCTTTAATTGTTCTGTTTAAAATTTGGAATTATGACTCTTTTTTGATTTTCTCCATTTTTTAATTTTTTTTAACAAAATTTCCTTTGCATTTTTCTTTTCCCCTCCTTTCCCCCTCCTTCTCCCCCCTTTTTACAAATTATCCCCCCCCCCCAAAATCTCTTTCCTCTTATCATAGATATGGGCCCCAGAACCATTTTCATTTGATGTCCCTGGATATGGAAACCACCGTTTTTTCAAGGGGCTTCAGAAACCCCCAACCCCTTTTCATCCTCTCATTTTCATTGATGTTTATAAAAACCATCTACCCCCATAAAATAAGCCCTTTTTTTTTTTTTTTTTTTTTAAAATCCTCAAAACTAATAAGTTTCTTCCCTCTGTTCCCCGGCTTTTTTTCCCCCGGGGGGGGGCCTTTTCCCCTCTTTCCCCTTAGGCATTACCTGCGCATATTTTCATTTACTAAAAATTTCGATTTTTTTATCCTTTTAAAACCTGTCCGGCAAATCAACCCCAAAATTTTTAAAATGTCGCAAAAAAATCATGAGTAGGGCTTTTGAAAAAAAAGCTTGCCCCCGGCTTGGAACATTTTTGCAATGGCTTCGAAACGGAATTCACCATCCCAAATTTTTGGGGTTCCCCGGAGCCGCCCGCGTGCTTGGGGGGGGAATTTGAAAAGGTGGTTTTGCGCCCAAACCCCCTTGAAGGGTTTCCCTTCCATACAATCAGGGCCAAAGAGGGGGCTGTTGCCCCCTTAAACCAGATAATCTTTTTGTCTGATTTCTTTTTTATATTTTTTTGTCACCTGCCCACTTTCTCGGTTTTTTTTCCTCCTCTTTAGCTTGAACCCCAAGCGCGTTTTTTTTTTCTGCGTCAGATTTACTTCCGTTTTTACTTTCCCTTTTTTGGGTTCTACCGAGTTTCAAAAACTGAAAAGGGGGTTTTTTAACAACCCTTTGCGGTTTTCCTCTTTGATAGGGGGGCGTTGCTCTTTTAAAATATAATTATTAACTTTTATTTATTATCTTTTAAATTTTCATTTCCCATTTTCTTTTTCATGTTTCCCCTTTACTTTAACTTTTTAAACTTCTTTTTTCTTTTATCATTTATTACTTGGTTTTTATTTTTTTTTAATTAATATTTTATATAAAATTAATTAATTTTATATAAAATTTAAAATGCTTCCGGTTTTTTAAGAAAAAGGGGGGCGTTTTAAAAAATGCAATTGTATAAAATTTTTTAAAGGTCAATATACCTCAAATTTTTGAAATAAAATTAAAAACTAAAAAAAAAAAAAAAAAAAAAAAAAAGAAAAAAAAAAAAAAAAAAAAAAAAAAAAAAAAAAAAAAAAAAATTAATTATATATATATAAAAAATTATATTAAAATATATCTTATTAAAAAAAAATTTTAATTTTTAAATATACAAAACCCATTTTAGTTAATTTTCAAATCCAAAAACTATTTGTAAAAGGAAATAAAAAAAGAAAAAAAAAGGGGAAAGAAAACAAAAAAAGGAAAAAAGGGAAAAAAAAAAAAAAAAAAAAAAAAAAAAAAAAATTAATATTTTTTTAAATATTTATTAAATTTAAAATTTTTAAGGGGGGGGGTTAAAATATTAAATTTTAATTTATAAAAAAATTTTTGGGGGCCCCTTGGGGTTTTAAAAAAATTTTTATTTTTCTTTGTCAGGAAAAATTTTAGGATGAAAAAAGTAATAAATAAAAAAGGTTTTAAAAAGCAGAAAAATTAAAAAAGGAAAATTTAAAAATTTTTTTTTTTAAGGGAAAAATTTTTTAAAAATTTTTTTACTTATTTTTCCCTTTAAATTTACCAGCTAATCATCCTTATTTAAACATTATTACAGGGTCTGTGTTGTACAGGAGTACATCCTTACAATTTGTGCCGTTTAAATTTTTCCCCCATGGATGGGGGTTCCTTGCCCAGGGTTTTTAGAAAAAATAAAAAGCTATGCCCCAAAACCCAGAATCATTTAATAAAAAAATCAAAAATTAAAATTTTTCTTTTTTAAGTACTTTTTAAAAATTTATTTTTTCCAGTTTATGATATAAATGTATTTAAATAATATATATTTTTTAAAAATTTATTAAATTTTATTTTTAAAATGTGGCCCAGTGAACACACCACACAAAACAAAAACAACAACACCAAAAACCAAAAAACAAACAAAAAAAAACAACAAACCCAAAAAACCGAAAAAAAAATATAATTTTATTAATATAATATAATATTATATATATAATTTTTAATTTTAAAATTTAATATAAAAAAAAAAAAAAAAAAAAAAAAAAAAAAAAAAAAAACAAAAACAAACAAGCCCCAAACACGTATTTGTATAATATATATATATATATAAATATATATATTTTAAATATATATAATTAATATATATATAATATATATATATATATATATATATATATATTATTATACACTTTTAAAAACATATTACTTTAACTACAATTACAACATTACATTAATTATATACATTTATATCCTATCTCATATTATACATATTATGAAATATTATATAACTATATGAAAATATGATACTATATAACATATATAACATATATACATATATATAAATATCTCCTATACATTTTACATATAGATTAATATACATTATAAAAATCTATATATTATATATATATTTTATATATATATATATATATATAATATTATATAATTATATTTAAAAACACAAATTACTATATATAAAAATTTTAATTTAAAAATATACATTTATATAAAAATATATATAAAAATAATACTTTTATATACACTATAATTTATATACAAAATATACATATAATTTTCTACAATAGTTTTTCCACGGGGAAACGGATTCTTATTATAATGGAGGACCAGGACAGCGGGGGAAAACCACATTGCAGATGCAGATTTGTGATGGCACAGTTATTGATGTCCAAAGCTCTAAATAAATGCGCAGATGTGGTTTCCTTTTTAAATTACTATATATATATATATATAAATTTTTTATATATATTTAAAATATATATAAAATATATATATCTAAAAAAAAATAAACTACTACTAATAATATATATATATATTATATATATATATATATATATATATTATAAAATAAATATATACATACAAATTACTACAACATACTCTACAATATATATTATATATTTTAATATATATATATAATATATTTTATTAATATTATATATAAACACCACACACATATATATATATTTATAATACTATATAAAATATTATATATTATAATAATATTAATAAATATTATAAAATTACATATATTAAAAATAATATATTTATATTTATTTTAATTATTATATATTTATAATATAAAATTAATATATATATATATTTATATATATAATATATATATATTGTATATATATAATATAATTATATTTATATTATTATATATATATTTTTAAAATTTAATATACCCCAACCACACAACACAACACACACCACACCCCCACCCAAAAAAAAAAAATTTATATATATTATATTATTATTTATTATTATTTTAAAATATACAGATATCCCCTATATTATACAAATATCTAATATTTAACAAATATCATACATATTATACAAAATCATACTTATATATATACAAATATACTACTTATATTAAAAAATATGCATCCCTAATAAAAAAAATACATAAATATTACAAAAACTCATAATATAAATAATAAAATTACAGTATATATTTTAATATATATTATATATATATATATTATATAATATATATATAAAATACCCAATTATATATATAATACAAATATCTACTATTATACAATATAATCTAATATACAAATTTTCAGACAATATTATACAAACATACATACATATATATAAAAATATCATAAAAATATATATAAAAATTACATATTATACAAATATCTCATCATCATCAAGTGCTAACGCCGATGTGACGGTCTCGCTAGTGCCCAAACCATAATCTCCTGACCGTCCCAAAGGCTCCCCCACACAGGGTTTCTCGCTGAGAGACAACCGAGGGCAGGGTCGTCCACAGGGAAACGGCTAGGTTCTATGTAGCTTGATTTGGGGATCCGATTATAAAGGAAACGGGTCCCATGCAAGCCCTCCGGTGTAACCCCGGGTTTGGGACATGGTCCGAAACTGTCCCCCTGATCCGGCGGGGACTTGTTACAAAAAGCTCAAACGAGACTCCAAGACTTGGGTAGCGTCCAGGTTTCGTTTCCATAAGCAAAATTGGCAGTATGAAGGCCTTAAAAGACATGCACTTGGCCCTTTTGCATGGGTACCACATCTCCAAATGTCTTGTTGGTCCGACTTTTTGGGTCACACCCCAAAAGATATGGACTGTGCTACCATGGTATGTAAAACTCTCTGAACTTCACGCCCTTTGGCCGCAAGAAAGATCAACTGAACGGTTTCCCCCTAACAGGCCCCCAAAGTCCTGAATTTTGGTCTTGGTCCAGAGACCTCTAGGCCTAAGGGCTTCGGCTCATTGCTAAATCCCCAAGGGCCCCCCACCAGTGACCCGGGGACTCAGATAGGTAGCATCATCAGGGCAAAGTAAAGGTCTGAGACCTTGATAGCTTAGTTTTTCCCCACACTGACTTTCCTAGCTCTGCCATTATCCGCAATACAGGTGTTCCCTGAATTAACGGGGAAAAGTTCGACAAACCCCACCACACTTTACAGCACTTTCATCCCATTTAAAGGGCTTGCAAATTAGGAAAACTGTGTCAAATTCCCCTGACCCTCAATTCCCAAAGCGTTCCCCGATGCACCGGTCAAACCCCCTTTTTTGAGGTCGATGTGGGTTGCAAGCAACCCACCCAAAAACTCCCCGACGGCTTTTCCAAAATTACCAAAGTGCTAGCATCAGCTTTTGGATTTTTGCAGAGAAAATCCAGATTTTCTCCGGTCTCTGACCCTCGTAGGGGGTTGTGGATCCTTTTTTCGAAGAATTGGCGAAAAACTTTGCCTGGTAGCTGAGCAGGTAAGCCAGGGTAGTTGCTACAATCCCAACGATCCCCTTTCCCCTTTCCAAAGGGGGGGATGACCACGCCCTCAGCAGGTAGGGGAATGGTACCGACGCCAATGGCAGTCAGGGTTGCTCAGGCCCCGAACCCTGGTTTACCCCCAAACTTTGCAGTTCACAGGATATCACATCCCTCGCTTTCCCCCCTTTTAGCTTGGAAATTCGCCCCCTTACCCCCTGTTAGGGTAGGTGGGTCCAGTTTGCACTGAGCTAACTGTTGAAGGGGCTACCTGGTAAAAACTGCTCAAAAAACTCAGCCCAAGTTTACGAATCCCCCAAAATGATCTAGATGATCTGTCCCCCTTTCCCCCCGGACTGCAGTCATCTGGGGAGGGCTTAGATTAGTTTTCAGGGTTGGTAGGGAGGGGGAAGGTCGTTTTTAACCCAAAAAATGGCCTTCAACCTCCTCGCAAGATTCCGTGAACCGTTCCTTGTCCCTTTTCAGCAGTGTCCAAACCCTCGGACCATGGAGCACGCTTCTGGCCTCTAATTTCTCCAGGGGGATGGGTTTTTGCCATGGGGGCCGACGACATCTCATAGCCCGCTCGGTCCAAAACTGGATACCGCATTGAAGTTTTCCAGAAAAATGTAATATCTCGTCGGGGGCAACTGTCTGCCCCAAGATTTCGAGTTTGGGTAGAACCCTTTTTCAATCAAGTTTAATACTCTAGGTTTTAACAGCAAAGGACTGAAGCCAAAAGCATGCTTTAGTTCAGTGCCCAAAAAAGCTCACAAAACCTGTCACCTAAAAGGGAGCTTGAGATGGCTAGGCTACACCCTGGCAGGTGGACCCTCGCTGTGGCCCCACCAGTATAGGTGACCCACCCCAACTGATCAATTGCTACCACCTCCCAAGGGCAGCCACCTCAACTCCCATCGTTCAATTCTCCCCGATAGCAGAGGGGAACCACTCATCCTGCCGTAAGGGCCGGATGTTCCCAACGCCTACCCGGAAAACTCGCCTGAGGTTAACCCTTTTGGGGGTCACTCCCGGGTGCACGCCACGTCTGCCGCCCCCCGCCGGCTGCCCCAAAATAAGGGGGTGCCGGGCTGTGGGGGGGGGCCCCTCCACCTGTGGGGTTTTTGAGGGGTTTTTCCCCCCTGTTCAGGTGGATGGACCTGCCCCGGGGGGCAGGCGGAAAGTAACTCTCGTTCCCAATTTTGCGCCCCGACATTTTCCCCCCCACAGGGCCCAGGCCTGCCTTGATGCTGAGTGGGAGGGGGCAACTTCCCTCCCCCCAGCAATCCCTTTTTGAAGACGTTGCCCTGGTCTTTTGGGGGAGGGGACTGGGAAGGCCCACCTCCCCCGAAATGCCCCCTTACCCCGGGGGCTAGGGGGCAGGAGTTGGTACGGAGCCAGACGTGTCCACCGCCTGGGCCGCTCCTACCTCTGGGGCCTAATGCTGCTCTGAATCCCCAAGTTTACCTGGGTGCAAGGTACCCAGTTACCCCTGGGTGGGGCCCCGAGGAGGAAATGCAAAATCTTGATGAGGGAGGCTGTGACCTGGCAGGGGGGGATTATAAAGCGCTTTTCCTTTTTTGCACTGCGCTACCAGTGGTGGAAGCTGCAAGCGAAAGGCATGCAAACATTAACACATCTAGGCTAAAAACCACACCTTCTTCCTCACCTTGTGCATGAACACCCACCCCTTTTTAAAACAAAAATTTCAAAATAATATACAAATATGCATACATAAAATGATAATATATATATACAAAAACATTATATATACAAAATAATATAATAATATATTATATAATATATTTATATATATATATTTATAACATATATATATATAATATATATAAAAATTTTAAATTATATTTATTTATATATATATATATATTTTATATTGTAAAAAAAATACATATATATTAAAACACCACACAACCCAAAATTTTTTTATAACCACACCCACACATCTTTCTTTCTTTCGTAAAAACCAAAGTAAAAAGGGTTTGCATCTTTGCTCTTTCCTTTTTTTTTCCCACGACAACAGGAGCTTTTTTCAACCACAACTTTTTTTGTGGTGGACCCTCATTCAGAATGGGCTAAATTTTAAAAAGAAACCCGCCCCTTGTTATCTTTCCGAACGCTTTTTAGGGTTCCATAATATGAGCCCTTTTACGAGGCATCGTCAAACGACGGTGCCCATGAACGGAAGAGGACCCAAGGGCAGGGATAGTGGGGGCCCTGTTTACTCTTTACACAAAGGAAAGAAAAGAAAAAACTCTTGCAACCCCAGGGAAGATAGGGCTGTCTGTGGATGAGTGGAGGGGGCCTTCCATGATGTTATTTTAATAAAACCCCCACCTTCCAAAAAAAAAAGGGAAGTTTAGGGTTTAAACCCTTTTTCCTGAGGGCCGTCGCCTATCACCCTAAAATCCAAGGGGGGGCTACACTACACACTTGCACTTATTGGGGGAATCCTCCCCTTGTGTGGCGAGGGGGGAAACAAAGAAAAAAAAAGTTTCGATAAAAAAAAAATATTTTTTCAATTATTTGGAAAGGAAAACGGAAAAACATATAAAAGTGTAAAAATAAAACTTAATTATAAAAAAAAAACTGAAAAAGATAAAAATAACAAAAAAAATTATGGCTGAAGCATTACACAAAATAAAAACCTTAGCCAAAAACCCCTAAAATCATTAAAATTATAAAAAAAATTCACAAAAATAAGGCGGTATAAAAATCAATGCTCAATAGTTTAAAAAGGGAAAAGTACCAAAAAATATTTGAATTACCACTCAAAAAAATAAAAAACCCAAAAGGCAAACAAAACTCCCCCGCATATAAAAAAACGAAACCATAAAATGGAAGTAAAGCAAATTAAAAAAATAAAAACAGCCCAAAAAATAAGATCAGCCCAGCAAAAAAAAAAAATATTTATAAAAAAAAAAGGGCATTCTGTAAAATAAACAATCCCGAGATGGGGGGGGGGAAAGAAAGAGACACAGGGCTAGGAGGGGAAAGGGGAGCACAGGGGCTGGGGAAAAGGGAAAAAAAAAGAACGAAGAGCTGGGGGAGGGGGAAAAAAAGGCACGGAGCCTGGGAGAGGGAAAGGAAAAGACCAGGAGCTGGGAGAGGGAAAGGGAAAGGGCACAGGGGTGGGGGAGGGAAAGGATGAACACAGGAGTTGGGGAGAGGGAAAGGAATAGACGCAGGACTGGGGGAGGGAAAGGAAGAACACAGGGGGGGTGGGAAGGGGAAAAGGGAAAAGACACAGGACTGGGGGGGGAAAGGGTGGAGGAAGGGGACGGGGAGGCGACAGGCCACGAGGGGGAACGGGGGACGAGGCTGGGTCAGAACGAATAACTGGATCACTGGCCATGTTTTTATATCTCTGTGCGTGTTCATATAGTTTGTTGGGTTTTCTCTAAAGATCTTTAGGGAGAAGAATACACCAAAATTAAAAATAAAATAGTTCAGGGGGATTCACTTGACAAAAAAAAAAGGGGGGTTTTCATATCCTGTGCCCCCGCTTCAGTTCGCCCAGAGTGCTACTACCAGACGTGTGATACAAGGGCAAAAAAAAAAATATTGGACTCTACAAAATTGTCAGAGAACTCACTCTTTTTCATAGGCGATATGCTACACAGAAAATAAAAATAAAAAAAAATCTATATTTCACTGGTGTAAATATCACACAAAAGGGAGAGTATATAATATAACATATAAATTTAAAAAATATAGGGACGAAAATTTTTCATCAATTCCTATAGGCGGCCACAATATGGGACTCACAACTCCATAAGTAACCAAAATCACTTTTATCACAACCCCGGGGAAAGGGAAAGGAAGAGACACAGGGCCTGGGAAGGGAAAGGAAAAGACACAGGAGCTGGAGAGGGAAAGGAAAGCACAAGACTGGGGAAAAGGGGGAAAGGAAGCCGGACGGGGAGGGAAAGGAAGACAAGGAGCTGGGAAGGGAACGGGAAAAGACACGGAGCTGGGAGAGGGAAAAGGAAAGACACAGGACTGGGAGAGGGAAAAGGAAAAACACAGGAGCTGGGGAAAGGGGAAAAGGGAAAAGACACAGGAGCTGGGAGAGGGAAAGGAAAAGGGGGCACAGGAGCTGGGAAGGGAAAGAAAGGGGAATGGGAAAAGGGAAACGGGGAAAAAAAAGGGGGGGGGAGGGCAGAGAAGGGGGGGCCTGGCGGCCTCACGCTCTTGTGATGAATGATATTAAGCTACTTTTTTCAGTATTTAGATTTTCAGTTATTTATTTGACGTCCCCCTTTCTAACCTCCCCCCACGACCATACTATACACGAGTTTTCGTTCAAAACGAATCTTGGGGGATCGGTCCTCCTAGAAAAGCAACGAAATTATCCCGGGCCCCCAGAACTCCTCTCGAGGGGAAAAGTGCTTATTTTTCCAATCTCGATCAGCTAGACCCAAGGGGTTGGGGTCGTCTGCAAGATCCCCTGGGTTTTTTAAGGCTGGTGTGGAACGGTGGAAGGAACGCGGAATTCGGGCGTTCGGATTTGGAGGTCAGAAAAAGTCAAAGTCGAGGATTCGGGGGACGAGCAGTCGGATTTCGAATTCTCGGTTTCGGAAGACGAGGACAAAGACCGAAAAGCGACGAGGCGAGGGCTCGGATTCGGAGGGCTTTTTAGGTCTAGGACTGGGAGGATGATGGCTTTGAGGTCGAGGACTGGGATGATTTGGTTTCGGATTCGGAGGTCGAGGTCTGGAAGACTCATGGTCAGGATTCGGACTCGGAGGCAAAAATTTGGATTTTGATTACTCGACGAAAATCCCATGATGACTTAAATCGTTCCTCAAGGCTTGTGAGATAAGGATGACGGGAATGAGAAGGTGAGGAAAGTGACTTGTGACCAGGGGGGGACTTCCCTAGGGCATCTGCTTTTGAAGGAAAGACGATTGCCTACCTAGCCACGGGTGGCCAAGCCAGCCCAAATCATCCCAGTCCCAAGCCCCGGTAAAATGAGAGAAAGATTACCTAAAAGGTAAACAAAAAGGGGCCCCTCCGGGAAAGGAACTGGCACCCCCACCACGTACTCACTCCAAAAGCATCCCCCAACATGAAAACTAAATTTAAAATCAGCTGTACCCGGCGGCCCCAAAAATGAACCCCCTTTAAAAAAAAAAAAAAAAAAAAAAAAAAAAAAAAAAAAAAAAAAAAAAACACGTTACACTCCTCGTTTTCAGAAATCAAACCTGTTTCCGTTCTTTTATCATTCAAGATCTACTCCCCAAAAACTACACAAGAACATAAAATAGATCTTGGGGCCCCCAAAGCCCCAGTTTGCCGAAAACCCACATTTCAAAATATATATTGCTTTTTCATTACTTTTTTTTTTGTGTTGTAATTGGACAAAAAAATGGGCCGTACATAGCATCGAATGCATCTTACTTTTTGACCTTCCAAAACCCCAACCCTTCCCTATGACCTCAGGGGGCAGGCCCCCTTTTTCCCGTTGACAGAGAAAACTCATTAATTGTGTGAAATACACAAACCAAAACCCCAAAATTTTCGTACAGAAAATATAGACCAGTTTGGATCAGATAAGTATGCCCTATTGTCGATATGTTAAGCCGATAATGAAAGATGGGTAATAACGGTTTTATAATATTAACAAAAAGTTAGTAAAAAAAAACGATAGTATTGATAAGAAAAGAAAGAAAAAATTTTTGTAGCCCATAGTTTTCAAACATACGGCAAGCATCTCCAAGAGCACAAACTCCCCGGCCTCCCTTTTTTAGGATTCGTTCATTTCATTTTTGGTCACAAAACATGCCCCTCCCCCCTTACGAAATTAATAAAATGAAAAGCAACGATAAACGAGAGAAGAGTCTGGGGGGTTTTATTGTAATGGGGGGATGCTGAAACATAACGTTAAGATGACATTAAAAAAAAATAAAATAAAAATATAATACCAAAAATAATAAAGATAATATTTCGCTATTTTTATATTCATCCCAAATTTATCCACATAAATATCTAATTAACGCCGGTTAGTTTCATTATTAACGGGGGCGCACATGCGACACGTTTTAAACAACCCTTAAAAGCTATTTAATGGCCTCGTTTTTATTCTAAAAAAAAATATTTAAATGACCATTATTTAGTTTCGGGCGTTTTGTTAAGCTTTAACGACCTGTTTCGGGGTTAAACGATTAGTTTTCGAATTTCCCAAAGACTAAAACCCGGGCATCACTGGGTAACACGGCTTGGTGAGTAATCAATTTTTAAAAAAACGCGTTTAAATTGCGGATATATTTTTAGTTTGCTAGGGCCCGTGTGGTGTGGTGTGTGTGTGTTTGTGTGTGGGGGTGTGTGTTGTTGTGTTGGGGTGTGTGTGGGGTGCTTTTTCGTGTGGGGTGTCTTGCGTGTGCGTTGCGTGGCGTGTGCGTGGCTGTTTGGCGGGCGTGTGCGTGTGCGTGGCGTCGCGCGCGCCACCCGCCACGCGTAAAGGGGAGGAGTTTGTGTTGCATGTGTGTGTTTGTGGTGTGTGTTGTGTGTGTGTGTGTTGTGTGTGTGTGTGTGGGTGTGTGTGTGTTGTGTGTGTGAGTGATTGTGTGTGTTAG
The DNA here is from genome assembly GCF_015228065.2 of Penaeus monodon. Taxonomy (NCBI): domain Eukaryota; kingdom Metazoa; phylum Arthropoda; class Malacostraca; order Decapoda; family Penaeidae; genus Penaeus; species Penaeus monodon. The sequence goes on along the minus strand of NW_023660439.1, from coordinate 1,227 downwards.
ATAGAGAGGAGAGTGGGGGAGGTGGGGGGCAGAAGGGCAAGTGCAAATAAGAAGAGGCCAAAGAAGCGCGCTACCAGCCAGGGCCTAGAAAAAGGTTTAAAAGGAAAGCACATGTGATATGAGATATGAGCAGCGGTAGGGGATGCTGGATAACCTCTTCGCACAAGAAAAACGGCAGCCAAGCAACGAAGAATTACTGGCATTCATGTCGTCTCCCCTCGTCATTTCAGCAGCCACGGGAGACTGGCATGTCATATCTCACTGTCAGGAAGGAAGGGAATTGATATAAAAACCAAACAAGAACAAAGACAAGAGGAAGGGGTCCGAGGCAGACAGCATCCGAAGGCCCGGTCTAAAGGAACGCCAGAATTGGGCACATAAATATCGCGTCGGCCAATTTGGCTTCACTGCCCCCGCCCCCTACATCCCTAGCCCTTCCATACCCCGCAGGCCATTCTCGCTTGCCCTACCCAAACCAGCCCCTCTCTCCAACCCTTGCTCCACTGCCCCCTCTCCATACTCATCCCTCTCGCTCCCGGCCCTCCTCCCCCCATATCAACCCCCCTGCAAAACTTTGTCAGGCGCTTTATTTTTCCTTTTATGTAAACTAAGTCCTGTTACTACATGGCGCGAATTGTTTGTATGGCTGAAGGGCCCCGCAGTGGATCACTTCCTCTCACGTGTTGAAGGGCGCAGATGGAATTTCCCTCCTAATATTAGGCCTGCACTCTTTCTCTCTGCCTTATTGTTTTGTTTTTTTGCCTCCGCTTTCTCCCCTTTTTTCTATGTCCTCTGTCCTCTCCCCTCTCCCCTCCCCCCTTACTTGCCTCTCCCCCTCCTCGCATGTGCGAGAGGCCACGTTGATGTTCAGGCCTCCGGTCGCAACCTGGTCGATGGCCGAGAGTCCGCATCCAGTCCGTGGGTTCGGCAGAGATTTGGCCTTTCGCTCATGTTGCTGCGCGCTCCCACTCGCTCTCCTTCAAAGTTTGTTTTACTCTTCCTCCCCCTGATGTTATCCTTCATCGTCTTTTCGGAATTCGCTCTCCTTATCCTAGGCTTTTTGTCTTTCTCCTTCATATGTCAGGACACAATTCGAGCGTTCCACTTCTTCTGCGTTCTTTCACTTTTGCTTACTCAAAGTAATTTCCTCCTGTGCTGAAATATTTAATGCGTTTTCGTCTCGTTACCCTTTAACAGTGTGTGCGTGCGTGCATGCGTCGTGTGTAA